>NC_068322.1:1512852-1547852 GCF_025860055.1 Xyrauchen texanus
TGTGTTTATAGCGCCTCCGGTGGACACTCGATGTAACTGCAGGTCATTTTCTGCACTGCATCTGGTAATATTCCATTCCCCAGTGCTCAGCCCCTCCCTCAGTGTGTGTGTGTGTGTGTTTAACAGAAAGCATGGCCATAAAAACAGCCAAAGAAGCCACAGCTCTTGGGCGCCCTCTGTCTAATATATATATATATATATATATCACACACATACATACACAGAAATACAAAACATGTTCAAGTGAGTGAGTTTGTTGGTATTTTGTATGCAAATGTGTGTTTGAGTACTCACAGGAAACAACACGATGGGAACGGTCAATGTTACTGCCGTCAACACAGCCAAACGCACCAACAGAAGCATTGTATCAAACTTATACACCTTAGTGAAGGTGTGCAACAACTCTGCCTCCACATGATCTGAGAGAGAGAGAGAGAGAGAGAGTGTTATGGTAACAGGTAAAGTCTCCACTGTAATGTTGTGATGTCATAGGGTTGTATGTTAAAGGTGTGTGTGTGTGTGTGTGTGTGTAACATACCATAGAAGGTCAGATATCCAAAGAGGGCAGAAAGCAGATACATAACCAGCATTGCCAAAATCGACAGGTTTGAAACGGTCTGCATTTTCTTCCTTGATCGACTGCAGTCACCAAATGTAAACAAAAATATTAGGATTATTTTATACACGAGTCAGATATTGCAAGCAGATACTTTTAGGGTCATCCATCTTTTCTACTGTACATTGAAATGTTTCGATGCTTAATAAAAATAATTAAATATTTACGATTAAATAAATTAAAATAGTTATCAGTACTGGTTTTATTATTCATATTTTTTGTTAGTGGAGCTTTTTTTTTTTTTTTTGCAAACCGTACAGATTTATAACATTTACCATTATTATCGGTTATAAATAACATGTTGAATGATTAGTTATTTAAATAAAAATAATTATTACTTATTAGTAAATTAAAGCTCCACTAAAAAACAACAACAACAAAAAAAAAAAACAATTAGGAAACGTAAATGTAAAGTTGTTAAAAAAAATTAAAAGGCAAAACTGTACAAATGTATAAAATCTGCTTTTATATTGGTTTAAAAAAAATTACAATTAAATTTAAAAAAATTAGTAGTTATTGGTATTTTTTTGTTAGTGGAGCTTTAAAGTAAATACTTGTTTTTTTTTTGTTTCTTTTTTTTTACAGGCAGATTTACAACATACTAGGGCTGCACGATTATAGCTAAAATCATAATTGTCGATTATTGCCCTTGGTACTGTAATAGCGATTATTAATGTCAATTAAAATATTAAATGACCGTGACATCACAAACAAGCAACCATAATGTTCATCAGTAGCAGATTTCAATGGTGGATGTTTCTTTTAAAGGGCACCAATTATACCCCTTTTCACAAGATGTAATTTAAATCTTTGGTGTCCCCAGAATGTGTCTGTGAAGTTTCGGCTCAAAATACCCCACAGATCATTTATTATACCATGTTGAAAATGTATTTAACCGAGGAATATAAACGAGCTGTTTGTGTGTTTTTGTGTGTGTGTGTGTGTGTCTTTAAATGCAAATGAGCTGGCGCTCTCCGCCCCCGTATCCAGAATAGGGCGGAGTTTTGACATCTCCGCTTCGGATAACTAGACATCATAAGCGCTGATGAGGAAGAGACTCCGTCAGAAGTAACAACTTTGAGAGCAGAAAGTTTCCGAATGGTAATTTGATACATTTTTTTATTTGTTGTGGAGTTTTTTCAGCAGTTTTGCAACAATGGATGAGCAACACACACACACGCAAATACTGTTACAACGTTCGTTACATCTTCAACGGTGATCTTGTTCATGTATCTCTCGCGAATGCGCTCATTAAAAATAAAGCTGTCCAATTCTTCAGTATTAATTTTCGTGTGCCACTGCGAGCAGAGGTGGAACATAAAGCAATCATTTCGGCATTCAGACGGTTTAAAACTTGTGCATTATGATCAGTAGTCTTTACTGATAGGACGGAGGACTAATCTAGCAAAACTGTACAAATGTCTAGCGGCTCTGATTGGCTATTGCCGTTACATTGCTCAACGGAGATGATAGGACGGAGAGCTAATCTAAGCGGCTGTGATTGGCTATTGCCGTTACATTGCTCAACGGAGATGTCTGTGATTGGTTAGAACACTCAACCGCTGCATAAACACGTTGTAAATAGAAACCATTGACGCAAAAGGAGCAGACATGAACTGAACTAATCGTCTGTTTTCACGATTACATTATAAAATAATAACTGGTTATTGGTATCAGCGACATTTGTACGTTTCATAATTGTTAGTGGAGTTTTAATGGAAAAACTAAAAAAACTCAAGATTTATAGCATATGTTATTATATTCATTGTAAATAAAAATAATTAGCGTATAAGCCATATTTGAACATTAAAGCAATGTTTTTCTCCACTCACTCTTTCAGTTCACTGTAGATGGGCAGAACTTCAGGGTGGCACACGAATGCAAAGGCCAGAATGGGAACCGTGTAAACAGTCTGGAAAACACCACAAACTCCATGATGCTCTTGTAGTATGCAGTGTGTAGTGTGCAGTATGAAGTGTGCAGTATGAAGTGTGCAGTATGAAGTGTGCAGTATGAAGTGTGCAGTATGTAGTGTGCAGTATGAAGTGTGCAGTATGAAGTGTGCAGTATGTAGTGTGCAGTATGTAGTGTGCAGTATGAAGTGTGCAGTATGTAGTGTGCAGTATGTAGTGTGCAGTATGAAGTGTGCAGTATGAAGTGTGCAGTATGTAGTGTGCAGTATGTAGTGTGCAGTATGAAGTGTGCAGTATGTAGTGTGCAGTATGAAGTGTGCAGTATGAAGTGTGCAGTATGTAGTGTGCAGTATGTAGTGTGCAGTATGAAGTGTGCAGTATGTAGTGTGCAGTATGAAGTGTGCAGTATGAAGTGTGCAGTATGAAGTGTGCAGTATGTAGTGTGCAGTATGTAGTGTGCAGTATGTAGTGTGCAGTATGAAGTGTGCAGTATGTAGTGTGCAGTATGTAGTGTGCAGCTCTTGAAGTACGGCCCGTAAGCTCACACATGTCTTCATTAGACTCACTCACAAGTCTATATTTGTATTTTTACATCCTGCCGTATCCTCACCTGAGAATTGAACACAAAGTATTTGGGCGTGCACATGTCTGCGGCGTCTTCGTGGTGAGGCGTGAACTGCACCGTGGCATCGAGGACGGGCACGTGAGGATCCAGGTGAGGTCCGCTCACCGCCGCGTCAGAGATGTACGCCAGCGTTGAGACGCTTTGCAATGCGTACAGACCTAGCGCATCAGAACCGCTTATACTCGCGTTCGACTTCGTGTTGGTAAAAGAAGGGAAGAGGGCACGGGAGGATCGTCTTCTTATAGATCAACTGAGAGACCGACACAAACACACAGATGTATAATGTGACACCATACGACATTACGAGCTGTAATAGTCTCTGGAGAGTGAACGTACCACGCCCAGGAAGAACACCATGCAGGAGAGAGAAAAGCCGCTGGTGTACCCCAGATACCCTGCGGGACGAGAATACAGTGAGATACGCACTCCATGACATCATCGCACATGTATATACACGTAAAACAAAGTCTTACCGAGGTTTTTCAGCAGGGAGAGCGGCAGAATGATTCCGATGGACACAAACACCACCAAGTAATTTCCATTCAGGAACCATTCACTAAACAGATGAGCAGAACAGCCAATTAGCACCATTCCCTCTCAAACCGACCAATCACAGACACCAACACAATGCTAAGTTTGAGATCTCACATCAATCATTCACAGTGAACATTAAACCGTTATCTAGCATTATATATCATTATATACACTCACAAACGCTCATTTAACGTCAGTGAGGAACAAGCACTTACCCAGAATTCTCCTCCAGGCCGAGGAACGCTTTTATCACTTCTGGGAGCTCGTATTTGACAATGAACAGATAGCTGGACATGGCTGGAGACACACAAAAGAAAACTCGTTATTGGCACACATCAGTCAATGGCAGGGCTGGACTGGGAAGAGAAATCGGCCCGGGACTTTACATAGCAACTGGCCCAAAAGTTGAGCGGGGGGGTGTTCGCTGTCCTTTAATGCGTAACGTGGCGGCTCATTTTAGCTTATCGCGGCCCGTTTCGCGGCCGACCCGACGTCCTGCTCGATTGTCCCGATGGCCAGTCTGCCCCCAAAGTGCATCGGCCCACAAGTTGAGCGGGGGGTGTTCGCTGTCCTTTACTGCCTAACGCGGCGGCTCATTTTAGCTTATCGTGGCCCGTTTCGCAGCCGACCCACCGTCCTGCTCGGTTGTCCCGATGGCCAGTCCGCCCCCAAAATGCATCGGCCCACAAGTTGAGCGGGGGGGTGTTCACTGTCCTTTTCTGCATAATGTGGCGGCTCATTTTAGCTTATCACGGCCCGTTTCGCGGCCGACCCGCCATCCTGCTCGGTTGTCCCGATGGCCAGTCCGCCCCCAAAGTGCATCGGCCCACCGGGAAAATGCCCGGTATGCCAGATTACCAGTCCAGCCCTGACACTGACAGACATTCGAGACCGGGTTATTACAGTATATAAATTATTGCGCTTTATTTATCAGTATTACCGATTAATCGGTACCAATAGTTGCTTTTTTGAACTATCGGTTTTTGGAAAATATATACCTATAGTTGCCGATATTTTGGTTTCATTTTTTCCCCAAATTTAATTTTAGTCCTTACCATCACCCAACCTCATCTGGTGAATCTACAGGTTTTAAAAAGCTTAATTTTCTCTATATGTAATTATTTACCATCGTAACAGACCCAAATCTATGTGATTTCAAAATAAGAGTCCCCAGTGTACAATCCACCGATGAAACAGAAACTGATCATTTGCATAATCAGCCATTTTTTAAAAGAAGTTTCTTGCTGAAATTCATGATTACTAAAATTCACACTTCACTACATAGAAACAAAATGAAATAAATATATTGTTGAAATTAAAAAGTACATTTGTTCAAAATATACAAATCTGAAAAATACTAACATTATTAACTAAACAGCCAACTACAAGACAATAACAATCATTTATTTTACCTCCAATGTTCTGTAGAGTTATAGATCCAAATGCCGCCATTTTTCCCGGCCAGCCAAAGGCTTTCTCTCCAAGCTTTTCATAGATCAGTGAGCCTTCAGACAGAGGAAATTCACAGAGTTGCCATGATTCTTTAATGAATGTGCATGCATATGGTGTTATACTGAGTGCAAAAAAAAATGCTCTGCATGCACAAGATGATATTTTGAGCAAAAGGTATTTTTAGTGGGTAGTAGGAGAAAGCAAAATGTAAGAAATCGAAGCAAATTCACATTCAAATAAACTTTATTAAAACCACAACATTTTTGTTTGCTCAAAATGAATTTATCTTTGCAAGATACAACACTTCACAAAACTGAGTTCAAGTGCATGCAAAATGACTACACACTCAAAATATCATATTGCGCATGCATAAGTTTTCTGTGCTCTCGAAATATCATATTGCCCGTGCATACGTTTTCTGTGCGCTCAAAATATCATATTGCGCATGCATAAGTTTTCTGTGCGCTCGAAATATCATATTGCCCATGCATACGTTTTCTGTGCGCTCAAAATATCATATTGCCTGTGCATACGTTTTCTGTGCGCTCAAAATATCATATTGCCCGTGCATACGCTTTCTGTCGCTCAAAATATCATATTGCCTGTGCATACGCTTTCTGTGCGCTCAAAATATCATATTGCGGCGTGCATACGCTTTCTGTGCGCTCAAAATATCATATTGCCCGTGCATACGTTTTCTGTGCGCTCAAAATATCATATTGCGCTGCGGCATACGCTTTCTGTCGCTCAAAATATCATATTGGCGCTGCGCATACGCTTTCTGTCGCTCGAAATATCATATTGCGCTGCGTGCATACGCTTTCTGTGCGCTCAAAATATCATGTTGCGCGCGAGCATACGCTTTCTGTGCGCTCAAAATATCATATTGCGCTGCGTGCATACGTTTTCTGTGCGCTCAAAATATCATATTGCGCTGCGTGCATACGCTTTCTGTGCGCTCAAAATATCATGTTGCGCGAGCATACGTTTTCTGTGCGCTGAAAATATCATATTGCGCGTGCATACGCTTTCTGTGCATTGAAAATAACATATTGCGCGTGCATACGCTTTCTGTGCGCTGAAAATATCATATTGCGCGTGCATACGTTTTCTGTGCTCTCGAAATATATTGCGCGTGCATACGTTTTCTGTGCTCTCGAAATATCATATTGCGCGCTGCATACGCTTTTCTGTGCTTTCGAAATATCATATTGCGCGTGCATACGTTTTCTGTGCGCTCAAAATATCATATTGGCGGCGTGCATACGTTTTCTGTGCATTGAAAATATCATATTGGCGCTGCATACGCTTTCTGTCGCTGAAAATATCATATTGCGCGCGTGCATACGCTTTCTGTGCTTCGAAATATATTGGCGCGTGCATACGTTTTCTGTCGCTCGAAATATCATATTGCGCGCGTGCATACGCTTTCTGTCGCTCGAAATATCATATTGGCGCTGCGATACGTTTTCTGTCGCTCGAAATATCATATTGCGGCGTGCATACGTTTTCTGTGCGCTCAAAATATCATATTGCGCTGCGTGCATACGCTTTCTGTGCGCTCAAAATATCATATTGGCGCTGCATACGTTTTCTGTGCGCTCAAAATATCATATTGGCGCGTGCATACGTTTTTGTGCGCTCAAAATATCATATTGGCGCGTGCATACGTTTTCTGTGAGCTCGAAATATCATATTGCGGCGTGCATACGCTTTTCTGTCGCTCGAAATATCATATTGCGCGTGCATACGCTTTCTGTCGCTCGAAATATCATATTGCGGCGTGCATACGTTTTCTGTGCGCTCGAAATATCATATTGCGCTGCGTGCATACGCTTTCTGTCGCTCGAAATATCATATTGCCCGTGCATACGTTTTCTGTGCTTTCGAAATATCATATTACGGCGTGCATACGCTTTTCTGTGCTTCGAAATATCATATTGCCCGTGCATACGCTTTCTGTCGCTCGAAATATCATATTGCGCTGCGTGCATACGTTTTCTGTCGCTCGAAATATCATATTGCCCGTGCATACGTTTTCTGTCGCTCGAAATAACATATTGCGCGTGCATAAGTTTTCTGTCGCTCGAAATATCATATTGCGCGCGTGCATAAGTTTTCTGTGCGCTCGAAATATCATATTGCGCGTGCATAAGTTTTCTGTGCGCTCGAAATATCATATTGCGCGTGCATACGCTTTCTGTCGCTCGAAATATCATATTGGCGCTGCATACGTTTTCTGTGCGCTCGAAATATCATATTGCGCTGCGTGCATACGTTTTCTGTCGCTCGAAATATCATATTGCGCGTGCATACGTTTTCTGTCGCTCAAAATATCATATTGCGCGTGCATACGTTTTCTGTGCGCTCAAAATAACATATTGCGCGTGCATAAGTTTTCTGTGCGCTCAAAATATCATATTGCGGCGTGCATACGTTTTCTGTGCGCTCAAAATATCATATTCGCGGCGTGCATACGTTTTCTGTGCGCTCAAAATATCATATTGCGCGTGCATACGTTTTCTGTGCGCTCAAAATATCATATTGCGCGTGCATACGCTTTCTGTGCACTGAAAATATCATATTGCGCGTGCATACGTTTTCTGTGCGCTCAATATCATATTGCGCGTGCATACGTTATCTGTGCGCTCAAAATATCATATTGCGCATGCATAAGCTTGTGCGCTCAAAATATCATATTGCGCGTGCATAAGTTTTCTGTGCGCTCAAAATATCATATTGCGCGTGCATACGTTTTCTGTGCGCTCAAAATATCATATTGCACGTGCATAAGTTTTTGTGCGCTCAAAATATATATTGCGCGTGCATACGTTTTCTGTGCGCTCAATATCATATTGCGCGTGCATACGTTTTCTGTGCGCTCAAAATATATATTGCGCGTGCATACGTTTTCTGTGCACTCAAAATATCATATTGCGCTGCGTGCATACGCTTTCTATGCGCTCAAAATATCATATTGCGCTGCGGCGTACGCTTATCTGTGCGCTCAAAATATCATATTGCGCGTGCGTCACGCTTTCTGTGCGCTCAAAATATCATATTGGCGCGTGCATACGCTTTCTGTGCGCTCAAAATATCATATTGCGCGTGCATACGCTTTCTGTGCGCTCAAAATATCATATTGCGCGTGCATACGCTTTCTGTGCGCTCAAAATATCATATTGCGCGTGCATACGCTTTCTGTGCGCTCAAAATATCATATTGCGCGTGCATACGCTTTTGTGCGCTCAAAATATCATATTGCGCTGCGTGCATACGCTTTTCTGTCCGCTCAAAATATCATATTGCGCGTGCATACGTTTTCTGTGCGCTCAAAATATCATATTGGCGCTGCATACGCTTTCTGTGCGCTCAAAATATCATATTGCGCTGCGTGCATACGCTTTCTGTGCGCTCAAAATATCATATTGCGCTGCGTGCATACGCTATCTGTAGCGCTCAAAATATCATATTGCGCGTGCATACGTTATCTGTGCGCTCAAAATATCATATTGCGCGTGCATACGTTATCTGTGCGCTCAAAATATCATATTGCGCGTGCATACGTTTTCTGTGCGCTCAAAATATCATATTGCGCGTGCATATGTTTTTGTGCGCTCAAAATATCATATTGCGCGTGCATACGTAGCTCCACACATGTTTATGTAATCTCATGACTCACCTCCCTCTTTGGCCGTCATCAGTAACAGATGAACAGAGTACAGCGACAGGATGGAAACTCCAAGCAGAAGAATTCTAAAAAGAATAAAAAGAAAATTCAGAACGTTTCTCCTTCAGTTCCCATAGACGCTTTTAAATGGGCGATTCTTAGTCAGAATAAGCTGGAATAGAGCACAACAAGTACGCCTACTTTTTCATCCATCTTGTTTCCGGAAGTATTTTTCCCATTTATTTTTCCCATAGGGATTTCATGCAGTCCTTCATAACAGAGTCGTAAGCCATGAACCAAACCAACCATCTCTTATGTGAATCACAACATTAAAAACATTGATTTGAAGCAAGCTAATGCTAACGGCCTCTAAAAACCAACGGCGTTGATGGTTTGGTGTGCACAGGTTTAAGAGCTGCTTAAAACTCAGGTCACATCGAATTAACCCTCCCGCCGCAGCGAGAACCAAAGCAATGCCAGACAGAGAAAGATTAATGATGGTTTGGTCACTTGACCCCCGACCGCTGCATGCCACAGCACAGAAATATCCATCTGACGGAAGTCTCAGAGAATGAGCGACCGGCGACTGGACGGCATTCAGGTGACAGTTAGTACCGAAGATGTGCGACCACATTATCTTCTTACGGTTGAAGGGAACGTAAGGTCAGTGGAGGGTAGGCCACTCGCAGTTGACCGCTGTCAGTCACAAACACGCGCGTACGTGCGTGCACTTTCACCCCTCGCTGAAAGAGACGAGAGCCATTGGTTTAAAATAGCCGTCGTGTCTGCTGCAGCGATATATGTGGCGTGATGACACCAGAGCTGGTCCTGTAACAGTCTGAAACCCTGCCATGCAACACACATTCTTAGATAACAACCTCTCAAAGGGTTTCTGGAAGTGCCACATTAGCTACAAACAGAGACTTGGCAACCATTATAAACACGTTCGGAGGAGTTGTGTGTCTTGTAGCCCATTTCTTTTGAGGTTATATACCCAGAAAGCACACGTACATCTCCGGGATGTCTGTTTGAGAAAGGGGCGTAGCCAAGGGCTACCCAAAATAGGCCCAGAATATTATAGATTATTTTTTGACTTTGAATATATATTTATACGTTTGTGAATGCACCGCTTCTCTGTTAAGGAAAAGATATTGGCCCATCTATTTTTATTGAGGTCCACCCAAAAGTAATTTTCTTAACAGCTGGAGTCACGAGTTCGAATCCAGGGTGTGCTGAGTGACTCCAGTGAGGTCCCCTAAGCAACCAAATTGGCCTGGTTGCTAGGGAGGGTAGAGTCACATGGGGTAACCTCCCCAAGTACTAATGTTAGCACTTCTAACCAACATCTACTGGGCGAACAACATGGCTGGACACCGGGCATTTTCCCGGTGGGCCGACGCACTTTGGCGCCGATCAGGGGTGGACTGGGCATCGGGAGAACCAAGCGGGCCGGTGGGTCGGCCGTGAAACGGGCTGAGATAAGCTAAAATGAGCCGGCGCGTTATGCAGTACAAACCACAAAACGGCGCCGCGATATGCAGAAATGGACAGCGAACACCCCCCCGCACAACTTTTGGGCCAGTAGCTATGTAAAATCCCGGGCAATTTCTCTTCCCAGTCCAGGGCTGCTGAACACCATGTAATTAATATTCATGAGATCTGGGTACAAACATACTTACACAAAGAGCAAGATGCCGGTGTTGGCCATGGCGAAGGACAATCCCAGAATTCCACTGCCCATGATGGCGTTACTGAGGTTGAAGACGGACATACCAAACGACGCGTGACCCGGATGCTGAGAGACAGAGAGAGGGTTAGTCAACATTAGACACTTACAATAAGATATATTGATGTCTGAGATACATTTATGGTATATAATTACATATTCTTCCTGGTATTCCTCATATTTATTCTTCTTCATCATTCCGTTGGTGAGAAACTTCTGGCTCTCGGCGTCGTCTTCATCCAGAAACTGACTGTAATTCACAGCAAAGACTTCCATGAATGTTTCATCGTTTATCGTACAGGAGTAAACGAAATATTTCGGTTTGTAAATTCGATGGTTACATGTTCTCGGCAGCCACACGAAACGCACTGTGGTCAACACAAACCACGTTTACCCTTGTCAGCTCTTATTTAATGTGTTTTCCCAGTGAACTGTCCAGCAGGGGGCGCCAAAAGCGAGTGAAATGGTGTCATAATCGTTTTAATGATTAAAACGTACATCCCAAAGCTAAAACTTTCACCTAAAACCTAATCTATAGTGGTTAGTGTCGCTTCTATGACACTTCTCATCAGTATTTGTTCGCCCTGTCATACCCAACGGGGTTAATCACACAGCAGTGGCGTTACTGACCTGTTTATGGTGGCTCTCTCTGAATCAATGGGTTCTGTGAAGCGTTCGTCCATGCTGCTCTCGTCGTCCGCCTCTGTGCTCACTTTCCTCAGCTCGATCCGGCTCATGTCTGCCGATGTGTTGACGTCGTTTATGGAAAAGGAAAACTAAGCCTGGAAAGACAAGCAGAGAAATGTGAAACGTGATTGGAGAACGTCATCAATAAAGAGTTCAAACCATCAGCAAACATTAAACGTATTCAGAAACTTCGAGGATGAACCATACGAGCCTTCTGCAAACTCGGCTAACCAAGTAAACCATCTTAAAAGAGTAACTGATGGCGAAACAATCAACGTTGCCCCTAAACATCCAGGAGCTTGCCTCCAAATACCAGGCCTCGCGTTGGGACGTCAACTCGCCGCTCAACTAAAGCATCAAGTGCCACTTTGATCCCCTTTGACTCCAGAGAACATCACGGCTAAAATCAAAACAAGACGTCGCCCACATTATGACATGCCATCAAAATGTCCAGTGATCATTAGCTGATGCTTTAAAAGGTGTTGAAAGGGGTTGAAATCATTTAAACTTATTTGAGCGCCACGCAGGGCCATTTATAGCTACGAGCGTATAAGCGGCTGCTAGGGGCCCCTGAGCCACCAGGGAGCCTCGCAAAGTAAAGTCGTTTTTTAAATGTATCATTATTAATATTTGAATATACTAAAAGCTGCGAGTAAGCCTCAGGCAGCTCTTTTGGATCAATGACACAGTTATAGGGTGCCCCCTTGTGGCACGAGAGGGAAGGGAGGATGTAACTGCAAGCTAGTTGTACGCTGAAAGTGTTTTTCTTCATCATGAAGCACACATGCAAGTCAGGAGTGGAATAAAAGTGAAATGCAGACTTGATGGTGCAATGAAATAAACCGCAAAACAAATAGCTAGCTAACAGTTAGCAGTTTTGTCCTGTTTATTTGAAGGTATACATGTTTTCAGACATTTCTGCTAGCTGCTAGCTACTGTATATAACTTATAGAGACAGAGTAGCTAGCCAAGATTAGCTCACTGACTCAATGCTATCTTCATTTCAGTTAGTTAGCTAGCTAGCCAGCTAGCTGATGGTAGTTGCAACACTTGAGACGGTTTAATCAACCAAAAGTTCTTGTATTAGTCTTGTATGCGTTATTTTCAGGTGCCATATTGAAATATTATTTAGCGGCATCAAAAGCAGCTGGGGATTCAGGTACAAAGTCTTCGTGAATAGCCATTATTTAGCATTTAGCTCGTTTGAGGTGCACTTAACTAGTCATGCGGTGTCTAAATTAGCATAAGCTCATGAAACCTACATGCATAATAGCTTTGAAAGAAAAATGGCGTTAAAAACGTCAAATAGTGTTAGAATAACATGTCACACTGCATCAGCTAATGGTCTATACCATAGACTGTAAAAAAAGATGGCCGACGCCCCTTCGCTCTTTTCCATTGGTGAGAACTGAACCCGCCAGTGTCCCGATATGGCGCTGACATCTTGGGACTTGAGTCTGCGCAGTTGTGATTTCGGGACCAGACCTGCGCAGTAGTGAGCAGGAAGTAAAGCCGCGAAATCAAGGCCCCGCCCTCACTCTCACCGAATCAATCGCAAGCACACGCCCCTTTTGACTTATGACGGTGTGAAATTATTAATTATAGAAATTTAGATATTAAATTTAAAGCTCCAATCTCCTCAGTCTTCCGAAGATCCCGAAAAAAAGTCTGTTGGTGCTTCAGTGACTACTTCACTCAGAGAACCTGTCAATCACAGCTGTCAATCATGATGTCACAGCAGCGTTTTTATAGCATCAAATAACTAAAAACAAACTTATTTTGAAAACAAACACTTGAAATGACATCAACGTGATAGAAACGACAGTAAATGACAGAAACTATCTTTGGAAAAAAGATATGTGAAGTGTCATTTAATTGTTTAGTTGGTCTCACGTCCCGTTGAATAACATGGGGAGGCGGGGTTTATGACCTATACTAGGACCAGCCACCGGGGGGCGATCGAGAAGTTTTGGCTTCACTTTTGAGGGCTTGTGCGGTGGCACACTTGGTCTATAACCATCACAAGACACCCCAAATCTAAGAAACATAAAAAATGCATATTTTCCCAAAATTGAACGAAATATCAGCGTGTGTTTACATGCACACCAATAGGCTGAAACACTGGATAAAGCTGGTAGGAACACCAGTAAAGGTGTTTTCTTGCAAAAACAAGGGCAAAAATCTATGTGGCCCAATTTATTGATTTTTTTTTAATGATAAAGACCTTTAATGCACGACCTTACCCTGATAAAAGAACACCGTTTAACCCATTTGCATGACTTTGCATGATGTCATGAGCTTATTAACTTAAAAAAAAAAAACACATCATTTTTCATATTGCATGGGTGCAATGATGGTAGCTTATAAATTTGGCCCTTTTAGGGTTTGAACCTACAACCTTATGGTTTCTATCTCAGATTTTAAACCCCTAAGCCCTCTGTATTAACAGTGACAGCATGGGTGGATCTGATAAGTGTTGTTTTATATATCCAATCACTCACTCACACACACACACACACACACACACACACACACACACACACACACACACACACACTGAACAGTGTTGCACTAGTACTCTACATATCTGGCTTCTCAAAGCATGCGTTTGTTCAGTGTTTGTTTGGCTTGAGTGCATCTGTGCGTCTCCATGACGTATGCGCTCTGGAATCAGCCCTGTTTAGCTCGACCCCATTACACACCTGTTAAGAGCGCCTTTCGCTTACTGGTCCCAGGTTCAGCTATTTCCAGTCCATGTAGAGCACAAACCGTGCCGCACAAACCATTTCCTGAGTGCCCAACGAAGCAGGGAACATAACATAAGACTCTGATGAGCCAGTTAATAAGCCAAAGCCATTCTTTACACCCAATTACCAACAATCCCCCTTTTCACAGACAAAGCCCTCATTGATGCGATTCATAAATGCAGCCGAAGGGAAGGCATCAGCTGTAAATGACGGACTTATTGATAGATGAAAACGTTACACGGATCTCGTTATGAATGTACGCTTGGCCCAAAAGTCGGAGAAAAACATGCAACCTCTTTTGCGCACAAACTGATTGAGGTTTGAGGTTTGGTCCGTTTACTTGTACAGAGATTTTCGTAAAATCCCACTAATGTTGTAGTGGTATGATGCTAAATACAGCGGAATGTTATAAATGCGTCATCGGATTCAGCCTTAGCTATAGCGTTTATACCGCAATACATATATAGACGTTGCCAGTTCAAACCAGTTTAGCCATATATATATATATTGTGATATACACTGTTATGGCACTTTTCCGCTGCACGTTACGGTTCGACTCGACTCGCTTTACATTTCTGAGCTTGCATTTCCACTGCAGTTTAGTGCCGCCTCAATGTGGGCGGGATTATAGGCTGATCGCCATAGTTGCGCCGCCTCTACTGCCGTGACATCATCTTAAAGGCGACACAAACTGACCATAAACAATAACACGACCGCTAGCTGTTAGCTACTAGCTCATTGTGCTGCATAAAGCAGTTGTTCATGGTGATTTCACACAAGTGTAACAGTTAAATTGGTTGTTTTAGAAGTTTCCAGTAGCTGCTCAACTAAATAAAGTGAAGCTTTCAAGCAGAGTATAGAGTTAACGTAACAAAACGTCCCATCCTCCATCGTGGACGCCAACAACGCCATGACCGAGTCCAGCACACTCTGTCCCATTGCTCGCCGGTTTAGATAGCATCCATTTGGTCGAACCACTTCCACTTTTCCATGATGGTTCTGTAGCCACTTACGTTTATTCATCTTTTCCCTACACTCTTGGTAGGTCCGGCGGTAGCCGTGTGCGACCAACAGCCGAGACACTTCCTGAAAGACTTTGTGTCGTTCGTCGCTAACGAGAGGAACGTCCGCACCTCGTTTTATCGACCACGGTGTGGTTTTGCGCACAGCCAATTCATATTACAATTCAAAAGTCGCGTGAACCAATGATACGGCTATCGCTGTTGCTAGCTTTAAAACTAGCGGGTTGACGAAAATCCAGTGTCGCCGGTAGTGACGATTCTCTCTGACCAATCAGTGATCTGCAAGGTTTTGACATCACATTTAGTCTCGGCTCGCTTGGAACCTCGACCGATGTGGTATTAAAAAAAGTACCAGGTACCAGGAACTATCCACAGTGGAAAACCCCAAAAAAGCGAGCAGAGGAAAAGCCCCATTAGCTCATTGTTGTTATTATTGATATAAAATTACCCTAAATTTGTATCAACCATTTAAATATTATGTAACTTCAGCTGTACCAATTTGTCAGACAAAACCTCCAGTAACAAACTCAAGCCTACTGATACCAGAACAACCATTGTATAACATAGACTGTAAAAAAAGATGGCCGACGCCCCTTCGCTCTTTTCCATTGGTGGGAACTGAAGCCGCCAGTGTCCCGATATGGCGCTGACATCTTGGGACTCGAGTCTGCGCAGTTGCGATTTCGGGACCAGACCTGCGCAGTAGTGAGCAGGAAGTAAAGCCGCAAAATCAAAGCCCCGCCCTCACTCTCACCGAATCAATCGCAAGCACACGCCCCTGCACTTTTGAAGGTGTGAAATAATTAATTATAGAAATTTAGATATTACATTTAAAGCTCCAATCTCCTCAATCCTCTGAAGATCCTGAAAAAAAGTCAGTTGGTGCTTCAGTGACTACTTCGCTCAGAGAACCTGTCAATCACAGCTGTCAATCATGATGTCACAGCAGCGTTTTTATAGCATCAAATAACTAAAAACAAACTTATTTTGAAAACAAACACTTGAAATGACATCAACGTGATAGAAACGACAGTAAATGACAGAAACTATCTTTGGAAAAAAGATATGTGAAGTGTAATTTAATTGTTTAGTTGGTCTCACATCCTTTTGAATAACATGGGGAGGCGGGGTTTATGACCTATACTCGGACCAGCCACCGGGGGGCGATCGAGACGTTTTGGCTTCACTTTTGAGGGCTTGTGCGGCACACTTGGTGTATAGCAGTTCAATGACAACTTACCAACGACACCTGACCACACTTTAAACTTTCAACAGGTATTCGATCAGACACCACCGTCTCCAAACACATTACTGATGTAGCCAGTCAAGGCAGCACTACTTTGAATTTACGCTTTTGGCAATAAAACACACAAATGAGATTGCTTCTCCTAGACAGCAATGATAGCATATAAAATGCAAATGGAGGACTCCTTTGAAAAATACCCTCACATGTGTCTCCTCTAGAGTTTCAGAAGAGAACTAAATGTCCCAGACTGTGCTTAGATTTGCCAACACACCACGTCTTGAAGATCTCAATATGAACTTTGCATCAAATTCTTCCAAAAGCTATCCCATCCACGCTAATGTCTGCACGGCAACACGCGTCTCGGATCATCACCAGCATTTCAAACGAACAAACCAAACGCTGCAGCGTCAACTCCAAGTCATTGAAGTTCTGCTGTCCTCCGGCTGGTCTGCTGAGGATCTTGGAGCAGCTGGAGTTGCCCCGAGTGCTTTACGACTTGAGAAACACTCGCTCTTCAAACACAACGTCTGTGTTTGTGCTTCAACCTGCATTCCTGAGCTACACAACCAGCAGTGACACCGACCACACACACATTTTCACACCAAACACAACAGCACTTTGCATGCATCTTAAAGAGTTCACTAGCTTCAACCAGGTTATGATGAGTGTTAACAGAGGATTGGTTACTCACAGCACTCACAGCATGAGCCGGTAAGTTCCAGAACACGAGATGTGCTGACACTAGAATGATGAGCTTTGTTTTTAGCCCTGGAGGCGAATGGCAGCTTTAAAGAGCGTAGGGAGGGCCCTTTTTAACCAATCAGGACGCTGCTCAACCATTTAGCGTGACGCTGCGCCCTCCTGTCACCCCGCGGGCGCCCCTCCCACCTGCGTCACTAGAGGGCATAACTGGGCTTCCAAAATGAGTTTGAGATAAGAAATGTGTTGCATCACCTTCTGTTTGCACTGGGGCGAGAATTTGGGGGGTTGCTCGTCCTCAGGGGCAAAGATATCAGACTGACTTTGGACTTCCCTTATATGGAGGGACTCCTCTCAACACAAGCAGCCAATCAGCTGCTCTGGATCAAGGGTCAAAACACACGGAGGAATAGAGATTCACTCCATCACCGGCTTATTCGAGTCGGGTCACGGGGGCAGCAGCTCCAGCAGGGGACCCCAAACTTCCCTATCCTGAGCCACATTAACCAGCTCTGACTGGGGGACCCCGAGGCGTTCCCAGGCCAATGTGGAGATGTAATCTCTCCACCTAATCCTGGGTCTTCCCCGAGGCCTCCTCCCAGCTGGACGTGCCTGAAACACCTCCCTAGGGAGGCGCCCAGGGGGCATCCTTACCAGATGCCCAAACCACCTCAACTGACTCCTTTCGACACAAAGGAGCAGCGGCTCTACTCCGAGCTCCTCACGGATGACTGAGCTCCTCACCCTATCTCTAAGGGAGAAGCCCGCCACCCTTCTGAGGAAGCCCATTTCGGCCGCTTGTACTCGCGACCTAGTTCTTTCCGTCATGAGATAAATTGGAGTGATTTCAAATGTTTGGAATGGTTCGAATCTGCAGCACTTTGCTTTCACGATGCACGCGAATTGCTCAAGCGGATCATGAGCCCCGTGCGTGCACACAGAACAGCATGCCACCCATTCACTCTGAAGCACAGACAGACCATGTACTCATTTAAAATGACAGGTTTAGCATTTAATAATCACATATAGCTGAGGGGGTCTGGTATCTCAGCGAGTTAAGACGCTGACTACAACACCTGGAGTCACGAGTTTGAATCCGAGACGCGAGGTGTGCTGAGTGACTCCATACCGCCGCGTCCTATAAGCAGACTGCGCAGTCTGCGTAGGGCACAGACTCCCTAGGGGGGACACCATCTTACCCTAGGAGGGCACTAGAAAGTCCTCCGGTTTCCCTTACTCGCACGTTATACGTTATTCAAGGACCCGAAAGCAGTTGCGTAACACAGATGATCGCTTCACGCTCTTATCACACGAACCCCTCAGCGTAGGGCATCAATTTGGCCAGCGACGGCACTGTACTCCAGCCAGGACTCCTTAGCAACCAAATTGGCCCGGTTGCTAGGAAGGGTAGAGTCACATGAGGTAACCTCCTCGCGGTCGCTACAATGTGGTTCTCGCTCTCGGTGGGGCGTGTGGCGAGTTGTGCGTGGATGCCGCGGAGACTAGCGTGAAGCCTCCACACGCGCTACAGTAACACGCTCGATAAGTCACGTGATAAGACGCGCGGATTGACGGTTTTAGACGCGGAGGCCACTGAGGTTCGTCCTCCGTAACCACGAGGACCTGGAGCACATTGGGAATTTGGCATTCCACATTGAGGAGGAAAATAATCACATATTGCTACGCTGCGAATTTGGTTATTTTGATTAATTATGCATCCGTGAAAGATCATGAAATTAGTCCAATGACACACCCTTGACAGAAATGCAGTGGCCAAATAAAAAGTGCATCCAAATCGTAATATGCGCAACATTGCTTTACATTTATAGCGCTAGCAAAATCAACGGGATAATATCACGAATATTTAACAGATTGCCCAGTCCAACTGTATAGAACAGGAACTATCATTGTTGCATGTCCTGCCATTAGAAATATTGTTGGGGTGGACGTGGTTGCCATAGAAACCAGAGAGAGATGCCACACAATGAAGCCATATTTCACAGTCAAGTGCCGTTCAAACAGCCCCGAACAACGAGAAGACACTCCTTAACACAGACAAGCACAAAAGAGACGTATTAAATAACCATTTCAATTAAAAACATGTCGTTTGGTGTAGAAGTGCAGTGGCTTCAGATCCAGTGAGTCAACATGAAACATAATGGGAGACTGACTTTATCCACTGGGAGTTGATTTGATGGCGTTAAGTGTCTCATTTGTGATGTCAGCCGAAAAGGAAAGTTGTCATATTTTGATGAACTATTATTACAAAGACAATTGTATTATTTTGAACAATGTGCACCGATTAATCATGAACAATAAGACCAGGAAAGTGCTTTCATGTAGACTTGAGCTCACAATGGAGTCTGGATGTGTGACTGTTCTCATACTTGCGAGATGCCATCACGGTCTCGGTGCAACCGAGGGGGTTGGATGTCAAGCGCTTGCTGAAGGCTGAAGAGCCGCAGCAGGACTGACAGCTCTGAGATTTACCCCCGACCCTCCATATGCCTCAAAATTACATGCATACATCAACCTACAAACAGCAGGAACTTCAACCAACTCAATGCAAAAAATCGAAAAGGACACACGCCACTACACTTCCTAAAGAGCTACGGTTCATGCCAGTCTGAAATCAGGCATACAAGTGTTTATTCAAGGCAATAGTAGATTTGCTTAGCATTATGTTGCGTGAAAACAAAGTGGTGCTATCCCCAAACTGCTCGGGAACCCTTAGGTTGCGGTGGAAATGAAAATGGACAAGTTTTGCATCGACGTGCCAAAGCGTGGTGAAAAAAAACAACCTCACTTCCTGTCTAGAAACCTTTACGCCAAATGTATTCATTGGAATAGCACAAATCTGCAAGTAATGTTGATTGGCACATCTCAAGATTATTCGACACAAATCTGGGAATGACCCAATGAACGAGTTCAAAAACGTATGAATTTAGTGGGTGAAATTATAGTAAAAATTTGAGCTGTAGGTGGCGCTAGAGGGTTTGCGATAGAAACCCCAAACTTGCCATGAAAGAAGCTGAGACTCCTTTTTATCTGTGTACCAAAATCTACCATGTTTTACCACACGGTTCCATGGGCACTCGTAGACTTCCTGTTAGCGGAATTCTAAAGGCCAAAGTAAACGTCGTTATTCTGTTTGTCCACGTGTAGCCTTCCTTTTCTAGATGATGACAGTCCACGTGAATATCCCAAAACAGTCGCTGTGTGCAAGCGTCAAAAGCGTCCATATGGGCTTGCGGTCAAAATAGCAAACTTTGACAAGCTAGAACGCTCGACTACACGTGACAACAGATAATAAGTAGATACAATACGTGCCAATACACCCCTAGTGCCCCTAATAAACTACTAGACCAAGTGAATTTAGAATTTACAAGCCTGATTAAGAGTTTCAGAGATCTACTTTCCAACTTTCCTAGTTTGTCATGTCCTTGGTTTCATCGCTCTGTCCACCGTCTTATCAGTTTATTGATTTCTTCATTGCTTGTGACAGCAGTGACGTAGCAGAACGGATACGGACTGTCCTGGACTGCTCGCTCTCAGGGCAAATAACGAGCACGGAGGGTAAATGACGACAAATCAAATACTTTTAAGGCATCAGACATCAGTTTGGCCTGAACGGTACGGTGGAAAACATCATTTATGACCTCATGTGCACGCCAGATTTGACATCATTGACCAAACTTCCTCTGAACGGGACTCCACGGGAAGTACAGCTGAAATGATTGACAGCTGTCTTTCATGACCGAAGCCTACCGTGAGGTTACTAGAGTTCAAAGAATCATGACACTGCAAAGTCATTGTTAAAGTTATGCAAGTGGACAAGTTATTAGTGTGTTAGAACGGGGTTTACTACACTGGGCCTCAAAGTAAACTGAAGTGCGTGCCCAAAAAGTTCATGAATACAAGTGTTGGATGGACGGACGGACGGACTTCACCATGAGAGATAACGGTGTTTGTGAAAGGGGCTCTCCGTAGTGTTTGCATAGTGCGTTTGATCTTGATTTTTGATCTTAAAAAGTTGTTTGGGTAACCCAAAATCAACTCTGCAATTGTGCAAAAGTGCAAAAAGCATCCAAACACCCTTTAAAGCCCACTCGTTTCGCTGGACGCAAACTTTGGTGGAGGGGACGATTATCAGTCTTAAATTTGGGTCTATTCCTCAAATGCTTTTGTTTGGCTACAGAAGACTTGAACTATGGTGCACAAGTTATATGCCCTAGTTTTAAGAGACTTTTAGGGTCTTCCGGGCCTTTAACAGCAATCGCCACTAGTATGAACTATCGTTGTATGGCAAGAACTGTCTGAAGATTCTTCAGAATGTCTCATCTTGTGTCCAACAGAGAAAAGAAATGAAACCGCATCAGTGCGAGTACTTGAGGACGAACTAACAAGCACATCTTAGCATCATTGCAATACTTTCTGATGATGTATTGTGTATTATAACATTGTCATGTAACGAAACGGGTCGTTTTTATCTTTTCCAAGTTCTTTCAAAATACAAGCACATCTGAAACAGTAAAACATACATTAATAAAACATTTAGCCGACAGGTAAAACATACAAACTTGGAAGTTTAACCCTACACGTGTTAGCAAGAACAATCAATTGTTCCACCTATTAATCGTGAATTATTAAAGACCATCAGCAGTTTAATATGAGTGTGAATGAGCATCATGGATTACCATAAATAAACCAAAATACAACTACACACGAATTAACTAGAAGAGTTAGCTCACTCTTGTGTATTATAACTTTGGCCAATTTGTTTTTATAACTTTTGTGCACAAAAAAACAACAACAAATAAATGCAATAAGAACAACGAGTTTCTCAAAACTACATTTAAAGTTCGTTGTAAACCCATGTGCATTCTCACCAAGCTCATCTGTTTCCCTACTGCACCACAAACAACCCTTTCTTCCTCCCCCAAAAGTCATAAAAGTACACCAACACTCCAGAATGGTAAATGCATAAAAGTATACATGAGAAAATATGTCTATTATGTGTATTGAAACTCTATAAAGTACAGATGCTTTAATGCTGCACGTTTGATTCGCTGATGCAGCTCCGGCTCGCGCCAAACAAACCGCTTTGTCCGCGCGACACCAAAACAACGCTATTCATAATAACACAAAATATACACATTTCTACACATTTCTAGATTTAAATAGTTGCGAATAGTAGAGCAAAGTAAAACTACACTGTTTCAGAAGCTTTGCTTTAACGTTAGCACTCTTAAAACACCTCATAAGGAAGGAAAAAAAACATATGCAAAATAAAATAAAAGTTGCATGCAAATTTAGACATTTCTGAATTCAAAGTTTGTATTTGTATTTTTTATATATATATATATAAATATATATATATATTTATATATATCCCTGGACGACTCATATAAACTTAACAATCTCACGCTGAGAGATAGTAACACTCCTGATCGGGTCGTTTACATTAAGTGATGCTTTCTTGATGTATCGTTATATCTCACAGTCACACAAAACACTGAAGCTGCAAATGCATGTTTCACTGTCGTTCTGGTAAATAAATGTGTGTGCATGTGAGAAGAACCCACCTGGAAATACCGCAAATCTCTCCGGGTGAATAAAACACGAGTGGACTGGTGGCTACCCCTCCACATCAAACCCTTTAACTGGGAGGAGCGCGTGGAAATTTCCACCATGTGATGGCAAACCATTCTCGAGCCTCATATTACAGCCAGTACAAGACGCGCGCGCAGGTCTGGTCCGGTGGAGGACCCGTGTGCGGTGTGTGACTGGGGCTCGTGAACACTGGCGTTTCATTAATCGTGATAGTTTAATGCAAATGACAGAATCCTGAAAGGTCATGTGGTTTCATTCATCTCTACTGGACTGATCTGCAGCTCAGAAATATATTACAGTACATGCATGCATCAAACTATAAGATCTGATGCTTAGATTGCATGTCTAATGGTCTCTCTCTCTGATTATACTCTTTCATATGTATACATACTTTAGATGCATATACAAGTTAATGTTTATTTTGCACAATTGCTTATTGCACTCAACTGTGCTGCAAACATGTTGGCCACACAAACACAACAAATTGTGTCATGCTAATAAAGCACACTAATTCTTATATACAGTATATCTTATACAGCTTGTATATATATATATATTCTTTGACTATAAAGATTTGTTGTTGAACATGCAGGATGGCTATATTCCAATTCAACACTTGCAGAAACCAGCAAAAACCTGCACAAACCTGCTTGAATCAGCATGAAAAGCAATGCTGGCTAAACTGGTCTCCTCCTCAAATGTGTCCCATGATAATAAGCCATGAGTTTTCTTTAAGTCACTTGCGAATGGTTGAACAGATGTCATCTAGTACATGTTAGTTTAGCGTCTGAACACAAGGTCACTTACACAGTCCCAACTTAATTCAGATGAGCTTGCTTTTATTTCCTCAGAGAACAGATATCACTGCAGCACAACTCATGTACATACATGTGAAAGTCCTTGAGCCAAATCCCACGAGTGAAATCCAGAGATGAAGTATGCAAACAATCCACCAAATACAGTTGAGACATTAAAGAAGTGTTGCCTTTAAAATGCAGAAACATGGTGGTGTTAGCTCTGACTATCAATACATTAAACAGATACAAAATGACAGAAATATACAATATATATATATATCTATTAATATCTGTTATTCTTTCACAATATTCCTTTAACTTTATCCAGGGAGTGACGAACAACAGCACAAGCATGTGACGTTTTGTGCTTTTTGTTACTTTGTGTCACTCTGGAACATTCCACAGTCTTTGTTTAAATAACATTAATCGTCATGGCGAAATAGAACTTCAAAAGAACTTCCTGTGACTCACATCAGCTGACTTTCTCCATATTCCCTGTTCATTGTGTTGCTTATGTTGTGTAAACAATCAAGTTATAATTAATGATGTTTCATTGTCTGATGTTGACATTCCCGTTTATATAAACACACACTCACAACCCCAATTCTGAAAAAGTTGCGACAGTATGAAAAATGCGAATAAAAACAAAAATGAGTTTGCTATATTAAAAACACGACAACATCTAGACATTATATGGAAATTAATTTCATAGTTTTGTTATGTACAGTACTGTAACGTAGTTCAAGGGAAAGGAGGCGGCGAGAACCAGCTTGACAATGTAAATAATATTATAATTAACAACTTAAACAGAAGACAAACAAACACACACATGACGGACATGTCCCTAAACGATCTCTCTCTCCCGCACGATCCTCCGCAGTCGACCTTTATCCCTCACGGAGGCTTGATGAGCCTGATACGGGACCGGGTGTGTGGGGGAGGGCGTGCCCTAAGCCCTGTCTACCGGCAGGTCAGCCCCGTCTACCTGGATGAGGGAGGGAACAAGGTGAGGGAAACAGAAATAATTAAACTGGGGGGGGGGGGGGTACTTCCTGTAACAGTGTAGTAACCCCCAAAAAAACACTGTAAAAGTTAAAAGAGCGGGAAAAGGCCAACGCGGAGCGGCCGTGAGAGAGAGAAGAAAAAAAACCCTCTTAATCGGCAGTTCTCCGATTCGCCACAGCTTGTTCCTCGACCACTCCTCCAACGGACGACAGCCGCGCCTCTCCGGGCGGATCGGAGGCAGACCTCCAGCCCCTGGCGGACGGAACGCTACACTGCGTTTACGGGAAACAGAAGGAGTCTCCTCCGCCCCTGGCAGTGGTTCACCCACTCCAGGTGGTCGGCAGCGAGCCCCTCCCCGCTCGCGGTCGGCGGTCTCAAACCCCGCCACATTTCAGCGGCCGGTAGGGGACTCCTGCGGCCCTGACAGCTCCAGGCGGTCGGTTAGGAGCCCCTTCTCCCCTCGCGGTCGGCAGCCGTCGTCCTCTTCCAGGATCCTCGTCCCCCGGCAGATGGCCGCGGCTGCTCCGTTGGGGTGGACGGTAGTGGCAAGAACTCTATTACGGCGTACCCCTCCTCCTTCCCAGATTTCGGCACCAGTGTAAAGAAGTCAATGGAAAGGAGGAGGCGAGAACCGGCTTTTCAATATAAATAATATTTTAATTAACAACTTAAACAGAAGACAAACACACACATGACGGACATGTCCGTTAACGATCTCTCTCTCCCGCACGATCCTCTGCAGTTGACCTTTATCCCTCTCGGAGGCTTGATTAGCCTAATACAGGACCGGGTGTGTGGGATCACGACCCCGCCCTCCGCCTTCCTGCTGGAAAATGCCGGGACGTCCCTGGAAAAGACAGTGCTGGATGGCAGTATATGTTGCTCCAAAGTTTGTCCATATCTGTCTGCATTAATGGTGCCCACACAGATGTGAGTTACCCATGCCATGGGCACTGACGCACCCCTGGCCCATACAGACACTGGCTTTTGGACCGGATGCTGATAACAGCTTGGATGGCCGTTTCCCTCTTTGGCCCGGAAAACACAACGGTGCATTTTTCAAAAAGTGTTGAAATGTCTCTACAGACCAAAAAACATTTTTCATACTGTCCCAACTTTTTCGGAATTGCGGTTGTACAACCATATTTCTTTCAAAAGGCGTAGTGTCGGGTAGTGTGTGCTTTCCCAAACATAGTCACAGTGAATGCAGCATTAAGGGATGTTCTGCTGGGAACTCTCTAACCTGGAGGGCTCTGTGAAAACTCACATTGTCCCAAACAACAACATAGATGGGATGCTCATCCTGCTGCCCTAACAGAGCATCTCGCATGTGATTGAGGGAAATGAGGAGCTGGTGAGTGTTGTAGGGCCCCAGGTTGGCATGATGGTGGACAGCCCCATGATTGCTGATGGCAGCACATAATGTGACATTGCCACCACGCTGCCCAGGAACACCAACAATGGCCCGATGGCCAATCACATTACGGCCTCTCCTTCTCCTTTTGGTGAGATTAAACCCAGCTTCATCCATGTAGATGTATTCATGGGGTCTTTCCATCGCATCCAGTTGAAAAACCCTCAGTAGAAATAGATATAGTTTTGTAAGTGATACGGAAAAAGTGATTTAGGCCACTACAGTAAATCACTACTTTATCACACTAAGGGCACTCTGTACAGCGGTTTCATGCACAGTCTGATGCGCTTGAGGACACGATCAACAGTAGAGAGGCTGACACTGTTGATACCCTCAAAATTGACATGGTCCTCAATGATCTTCTGCTGAATTTCACTCAGTTTAATGGCATTGTTCTCACGGACCATATCAACAATTAGGGTCTCTTGGTGTGGGGAGAACATACCTGTTACTGTTCTTTGTCTTCGCTGTCCACCTCGACCTCCTCTCACACGAACTCTTCCTCTCAGATTTCTATCCATTGTAGGGCCTCACAAACCAGTGCTCTCTGAACTGCCTTACTGTATATGTTCCCTCACATCATTAGCCACAAGTGTGCTCAATTTTGAGTTGTTGTGTTCAAGTGGTGACACATGTGCCTTAATTGTGTTTGACTTTTGTCACCTGTGCTCACCATTATGCAGCACGGGTGCATCACAATGAAAATGTGTTGGCAAGTTGTGTCTAAACAGGTGAAAAGTGCTTCTGGTTTTGCCAAAAGAGTGATTGATTCAATCAGTGGGTTCAGGCAACTGAGCATTTGGTTCAGACAATAGGGTTTAGTGTTTTAGCAATTGAGAAAAACTGTAATGCGCGCTATAGCGCCCCCTGTGGTAAAACTGAGAATGCAACTCGTATTCGTGTTTTGAATCACGGTCAGACACATCGCTGAATGCAACATGGCATGACACTGAGCGTGTGTAGCTTAAAGCGTTTGCATTCATGTTTATACGTAGAGTTTCAGGCCTTGTTTAAGCATCTGCGTCTGCAATTGTGGACTTGTGTTTCAGGTAGCCGATTATAAAAATATCAGTTTAACTAAATAGCTCAAATAGATCTTCTTCAAACGCTCCTCCGTGAAAATAGTGGAGCTGAAGGTGAAACTAACAGTAGAAGAAGTTAGTTTATGGCAATGCTCAGTATAGCGCCCCTTGTGGTAACGCGGAGAACACAAGTTGAACACATTTCTGAACACAGCATTGCACGAGCTTGTGTTGAGTATGTTTCAGGGCTCGGCTAAGCATTTGCGTTTGCGTTTGCGTTTGCATAAGCAAGTCTCTAGCCTTATTATCAAAATGTCAAAGCTGCTCATTTACATACAAAACAAACACTGCACCACTAAGCTCATCTTACTCTTGTATAAAGGATTAAAGAATTGTAAGTTATTCTTATAATGGATGCCAAGTCATCTGCAACTGGTGCCCCTATTATAAAATATAAAAATAGGTGTCTGAGTGAACACAAGATGGTCAAATCTCTCCCATAAGCCACAGTAATGTCTGTAGATCTCTAAATAACCTCAACAGGATCTGTCTGGCGTTTGTGTGGACACTGGCATGTGCCCTCATGTGCCCGTCGCTTCCAAACCTGAATTGCTCCTGATGCACAAACAGCTCTGATTGGCTGTTGTGCTCGTTCACGGACTCTTCCCTGTATTTTTCCACAGTGCTGTGGTGAATTCACACGCCGTCAAGCTCTTTCTGGCACACGGACTGAGAAAATCACTGCTTTATTTACTGCACGTCGTCACTCCAAACGCTGAGCTTGACTGATTGAGAGCTCAAGGCACATTAGTGGATCAGACAACGATGTGAAGTCTCTATAGGAAAAGACAAAAATTTGATCTCACTTGAATCTTTAGCACAAAACATACAGTGCGACCAGTGTAGCCTGATTCAGAACAAATGACTCTTATGAGTCGGTTCTTTTGAATCTTTAGCACAAAACATACAGCGTGACCAGTGTAGCCTGATTCAGAACAAATTACTCTTATGAGTCGGTTCTTTTGAATCTTTAGCACAAAACATACAGCGTGACCAGTGTAGTCTGATTCAGAACAAATGACTCTTATGAGTCGGTTCTTTTGAATCTTTAGCATAAAACATACAGCGTTACCAGTGTAGTCTGATTCCTGAACAAATGACTCTTATGAGTCGGTTCCTTTGAATCTTTAGCATAAAACATACAGCGTTACCAGTGTAGCCTGATTCCAGAACAAATGACTCTTATGAGTCGGTTCTTTTGAATCTTTAGCATAAAACATACAGCGTTACCAGTGTAGTCTGATTCCTGAACAAATGACTCTTATGAGTCGGTTCCTTTGAATCTTTAGCATAAAACATACAGCGTTACCAGTGTAGCCTGATTCCAGAACAAATGACTCTTATGAGTCGGTTCCTTTGAATCTTTAGCGCAAAACATACAGCATTACCAGTGTAGTCTGATTCCAGAACAAATGACTCTTTTGAGTCAGTTCATTTGAATCTTTAGCATAAAACATACAGCGTTACCAGTGTAGCCTGATTCCAGAACAAATGACTCTTATGAGTCGGTTCATTTGAATCTTTAGCATAAAACATACAGCGTTACCAGTGTAGCCTGATTCCAGAACAAATGACTCTTATGAGTCGGTTCTTTTGAATCTTTAGCGCAAAACATACAGCGTGACCAGTGTAGCCTGATTCCAGAACAAATGACTCTTATGAGTCGGTTCTTTTGAATCTATTGCGCAAAACATACAGCGTGACCAGTGTAGTCTGATTCCTGAACAAATGACTCTTATGAGTCGGTTCTTTTGAATCTATTGCGCAAAACATACAGCGATACCAGTGTAGTCTGATTCCTGAACAAATGACTCTTATGAGTCGGTTCTTTTGAATCTATTGCGCAAAACATACAGCGATACCAGTGTAGTCTGATTCCTGAACAAATGACTCTTATGAGTCGGTTCTTTTGAATCTATTGCGCAAAACATACAGCGTGACCAGTGTAGTCTGATTCCTGAACAAATGACTCTTATGAGTCGGTTCTTTTGAATCTTTAGCGCAAAACATACAGCGTGACCAGTGTAGTCTGATTCCTGAACAAATGACTCTTATGAGTCGGTTCTTTTGAATCTTTAGCTCAAAACATACAGCGCGACCAGTGTAGTCTGATTCCTGAACAAATGACTCTTATGAGTCGGTTCTTTTGAATCTTTAGCTCAAAACATACAGCGCGACCAGTGTAGTCTGATTCCTGAACAAATGACTCTTATGAGTCGGTTCTTTTGAATCTTTAGCACAAAACATACAGCGCGACCAGTGTAGCCTGATTCAGAACAAATGACTCTTATGAGTCGGTTCTTTTGAATCTTTAGCACAAAACATACAGCGAGACCAGTGTAGTCTGATTCCTGAACAAATGACTCTTATGAGTCGGTTCTTTTGAATCTTTAGCGCAAAACATACAGTGAGACCAGTGTAGTCTGATTCCTGAACAAATGACTCTTATGAGTCGGTTCTTTTGAATCTTTAGCACAAAACATACAGTGAGACCAGTATAGTCTGATTCCTGAACAAATGACTCTTATGAGTCGGTTCTTTTGAATCTTTAGCGCAAAACATACATCGCGACCAGTGTAGCCTGATTCCAGAACAAATGACTCTTATGAGTCGGTTCTTTTGAATCTTTAGCACAAAACATACAGCGCGACCAGTGTAGCCTGATTCAGAACAAATGACTCTTATGAGTCGGTTCTTTTGAATCTTTAGCGCAAAACATACAGCGTGACCAGTGTAGCCTGATTCAGAACAAATGACTCTTATGAGTCGGTTCTTTTGAATCTTTAGCGCAAAACATACAGCGCGACCAGTGTAGCCTGATTCCAGAACAAATGACTCTTATGAGTCGGTTATTTTGAATCTTTAGCACAAAACATACAGTGAGACCAGTGTAGTCTGATTCCTGAACAAATGACTCTTATGAGTCGGTTCTTTTGAATCTTTAGCGCAAAACATACAGCGCGACCAGTGTAGCCTGATTCCAGAACGAATGACTCTTATGAGTCGGTTTCTATTTTTGTAGGCCAACCAATTATGTCTCCAAACCTGAAATTAATGTGCTTTGTTTACTTTAACAATGGAAAAACAGTAGAAATAGAAGGGATAGAAGCTCCTTGAGTCTTTCAATTAGTCACGTGGTAGTTTAACAATGACATCACTACTGTTTGAAAAGTGTACAGTTGCATACTACATTCTGTTTCACACACTTATTAAATAGTATGCAGTATGCAGTACACCTGCACGCCATTCTAAGCTGTTGTTCTAACATGCCAACGGTAGGGGGCGTGCAGTGCCATTATTGTGTGAGCAAAAGCCTAGAGACTTTTTTAACTTTACTTGTTCATAATGAATGGTTATATAGCTGGATAAATCATATGCAGCATTTTGTAAGATACTTCTTTAATTTTGTTATTAATACAAAACGTATTTGTTATTTTCCATGCTTTGTCCCAATATATATTACGCCAAATAAAGAGACAAAAATCAAACGTATAATTTTTATGAAATTAATGTAACAAATTTAAATTAAATAACGTAAAAACACTATTTAGGGGTATTTACACATTTTTTATTTTATTTACTAATTTATTTACCTATGATCTTGAGCTTGAGCTTGAAAATTGACATTTTTTTACTTTTCTTATGAACATTTTCTTAAATACTGAACAATCCTCATAAATGTTATACTGTTTGAAAACGTAAAGTCTCAAGAATCAAACTGCGTTGTCCATTAAAAAACTAAAAACAAAACAAAACAACAAATAAAATTAAATTAAATAAAAAACAGATGCAATTACAAGTATGAACACTAGATGGCAGTAGAGCAACTTATTTTCTAGATTTTGTTACAAGTTCTGCATTTATATATATATATATATATATATATATAAATATATGTAAACATGATTAAAGACTACTTTTGTCAAAGTTTAGCATTTTGTTTGGTTTGTTTGAGGTTATTTTTGTTAGTTTTTGCATACCTGAAATGAGTAGAATAACAAGATAACCTAATTTATCCCTTTTTTAACAAGAAGAACGAGTGTGTCTGTTCAGCATTGTGGATGTGTTATGGGTTCACCAGTTCATTTTGGTGTGTGTGTGTTCTGCATTGTGGCTGTTTTAATATTATATATATTAAATAATGAAAAGAACATTATTTAGTTTTTTAGTGTTTCTCATTCATTTACTAAAGCGGTCACTTTTGACCGGGAACAGTACAAGTGTAACTTTTTTTTGTCTACCACTTAAACTGATCAACTTCAATTTATTTGTGTGTGTTCAGATATCAAATGGGACGAAAAGTCACCAAGTCTTGTACCAGTCAGATAAAGGAAACCAGTTTTATTGTAGAAACAACATTGATTTTGGTCAACATGGGGTTAAAAGTCAAAAACAATAGCTAAATCTCTTGGTTTAACTTGTAATTTGATTTTTTTTTTTAAGACATTCACTGTAAGACAACACATAGCCTTAACTAAGATAATCCTTTCATTGAACCAAGTATGACAGAACAGTGATTTGTTTTTAAATAGCTCGTCTTTGTTGTTCCGTTCCGGCTTGTGGTTTCATTGCGGCTCAATGGAGGATCCGGCTTATGAGCCACCGAGCGCCCCCTGAAGGAAGTGACGTGTATGTGCGCCAGCCCGCGCATGCGCATACTCGTCACCTACGCTGCGGGTTTTGCGCACAGGGACGCGGCGCGGCGACAGCGGAGGAATCCATAGCAACGGCGGATAAACATGAGTTACTACAGCAGGTAAGACACACCGATGGAAACACACTTCCCATAAATGACTCCAAAGTGTCCAGTTGGGAGCTGTGTGTGTTGTGTGTGTGTTTAAACGTGTTTTTCTTAACTTTTGTGTGTGTTTCGTTGGGTCCTGTCGCGTCTCGTGCTGCTGTAACATCGAAGCTAAAAACACAACACACACACGTATATATATGTATACATATATATATGTGTATATAGATATATATTTACACATATATATACACATATTCGGAAAATAACGGCAAACCAACATCAAAACTGAGGAACTATGAACACAAAAGAGAGAAAATGAGAGAATTAGTGTGTGAATTGAACGCTATCTGTTGTATTTAACGGGGTGTAACGGTACAGCAGCAGTTAGCTGGATGATAACAGGGAAAACATGAAAACAGACATCTTGCTTTCAATTAATGATGATAAATGACCCATCTGTGATTTACATCAAACCTTATCAAATATCAAAGGATCATTTAATCTCGATGTACAGTTATATTTGCTCAGACAACATCACACATGCACTCAAACGTGTTGATCATTTGTGACGATTATCGATAGTTATGATCAATTATCGCCTGAATATCGATCACTTTAAAGCTTCTGACATCGTCACATTTACATAATGTGAGTTTGTGATCATCAACATTGTATATTAATGATGTCAAGATGCAACTGTATCCAGTATTTGTTGTTCTGCAGATCATTTATGAGAATAATTGAGAATAAAGACTCAGTAATGTGAGAAATGTGCTTAATTATCATTGTAAAAAACAACAAAAAATTTATTTGTCCTAAATGTATGCGTTCATTGATTTATTATTGTCGTTAGAGAACACAAATGTATTAGATGAAATCATACTCGGTTAGTTAATATCATGCAATTGATTAATCATAAAATTATTTTCTGAAATTGTAACGTCATCTTGCATGTAAAGACTGCAAAGATGTTTTATTTTATATTTTAAAGTGTTTTTTGGTTAATTATCGCAACTTATCGTTACTGAAACATGTACCGGTACCTCCAGAATGAAGACATGTAAACAATTATTAAATGGCAAATCTGAAAATGGACACTCGAAAAAATATTTAAGCCTATTTTTAAGATTTACGCATTTCAATTTCATATCAAATTTCCATCGAATTGAATTGCGTAATTAAATTGACTGAAACGTTAAGCATTGGCATTTTTAATATAATCTAGTTAAAGATTACTCGATTTAATTTGATGGAAATTTGGTATGAAATTGAAATATGTAAATGTAAACAATATTTTTGAGTGTATCCTTAGATCAACCGTTAGGATTCGTCTGAAAAATATATTTTAAAAAAACAAGGTGCGAATTTGGTTGGTGTGTTTCGCTAAAGAGATAGCCTAAATCGTTTTTTGTTTTGTTTTTGATTTTCTCCCCAATGTGGAACGGCCAATTCCCAATGCGCTCTTAAGTCCCCGTGGTGGCGTCGTGAGTCGCCTCAATTCGGGTGGCGGAGGACGAATCTCAGTTGCCACCGCGTCTGAGACCGTCAATCCGTGCATCTTATCACGTGACTTGATGAGCACGTTACCGTGGAAACATAGCGCTATTCTCTGCGGCATCCACTCGCAACTCACCACCCGCCCCATCGAGAGCGAGAACCACATTATAGTGACCACGAGGAGGTTACCCCATGTGACTCTACCCTCCCTAGCAACCGGGCCAATTTGGTTGCTAAGGAGACCTGGCTGGAGTCACTCAGCACGCCCTGGATTCAAACTCGTGACTCCAGGTGTGATAGTCAGCGTCAATACTCGCTGAGATACCCAGAGCCTCCCTAGCAACCGAGCCAATTTGGTTGCTAAGGAGACCTGGCTGGAGTCACTCAGCACGCCCTGGATTCAAACTTGCGTCTCCAGGTGTGATAGTCAGCGTCAATACTCGCTGAGATACCCAGACCCTCCCTAGCAACCGAGCCAATTTGGTTGCTAAGGAGACCTGGCTGGAGTCACTCAGCAAGCCCTGGATTCAAACTCGTGACTCCAGGTGTGATAGTCAGCGTCAATACTCGCTGAGATACCCAGAGCCTCCCTAGCAACCGGGCCAATTTGGTTGCTAAGGAGACCTGGCTGGAGTCACTCAGCATGCCCTGGATTCAAACTCACGACTCCAGATGTGATAGTCAGCGTCAATACTCGCTGAGATACCCAGACCCTCCCTAGCAACCGAGTCAATTTGGTTGCTAAGGAGACCTGGCTGGAGTCACTCAGCACGCCCTGGATTCAAACTCATGACTCCAGGTGCGATAGTCAGCGTCAATACTTGCTTAGATACCCAGACCCTCCCTAGCAACCGGGCCAATTTGGTTGCTAAGGAGACCTGGCTGGAGTCACTCAGCATGCCCTGGATTCAAACTCACGACTCCAGGTGCGATAGTCAGCGTCAATACTCGCTGAGATACCCAGACCCTCCCTAGCAACCGAGTCAATTTGGTTGCTAAGGAGACCTGGCTGGAGTCACTCAGCACGCCCTGGATTCAAACTCATGACTCCAGGTGCGATAGTCAGCGTCAATACTTGCTTAGATACCCAGACCCTCCCTAGCAACCGGGCCAATTTGGTTGCTAAGGAGACCTGACTGGAGTCACTCAGCACGCCCTGGATTCAAACTCACGACTCCAGGTGTGATAGTCAGCGTCACTACTCGCTGAGATACCCAGACCCAAGAAATGTCTATACCTCTTGATTATGATGTTATAATGTCGTTAATGTTGATTACCACAAAAATGTATTTCAATTCGGCCATTTTTTTGCATCTAAAAACACCTGACGTAGTTTTCTTACTAGGCTTGCATTTGCATGTTTGTGTCTCATAGATGTTGCTTTTTGATGAAAAAAAGAGACCTCTATTTGTATGGTCCATCCACTCCTGGTCTATGGGCTGGACCTGATGAATGAGTCTGATAGTGTTATTATGGTGTAATTAGGGTCTGTTCAGTCACCATTAGATGAATGTGGAGTTTCAGTTATTATCACTGAACGCTAGGCCGAGCTGTGAGAGGAAAAAACACTCTGTAATGAGTTTGTGGTTTGCATTTATAGCAGATGCCAGTGTTCAAAATATGCATCATAATGAGTCAGAAAGTCTGTTTTTCAGTGCTTGTTTAAAGCTGCACTGTAGAACTTTGGGCTCTCTAGCGACCTCTGTGGTTAAATCCTAAAATTGCAAGCAGCTTGTGGAGCGAGTTGTGATTCAGCACTGATCTTCTGGCGGATGAATCTCATGGTTTGAGGACATTTCATATGATATTTTCATGTTGATATTATGTTATTCGTTTAAACTTTTATTACCTGTTTTAATATGATTATTCAAGTGTTTTGTCCAGTACACATTAATGTTTGTATTGTACTAC
>NC_068322.1:1552852-1557852 GCF_025860055.1 Xyrauchen texanus
GCTTTTCCAGCACCGGGCCGAACGGTTCTGAGCGCGGTACGGAACGGATACAGTAGCAGTTCCACATGAGCACGGGTCGTCATGATTAGCATTCTTACCGTTCTCAGTCATGGCGTACATGGCAACTCACAGTTGTCAAGGTAACTAATTGCGCTTTTAGTTGTTTCAAGCTTTCCAGGTTTGCTACTATTTGGGAGAAGTTATTAAAAAATAATAAAACATAGTGCACGTTTCATGTAGGTACCTTCATGATTTTATGATGATGGTTTAACTGGTGGAGTGGTGGTGGCGTAATGGACTAAAGCACATAACTGGTAATCAGGAGGTTGCTGGTTTGATCCCCACAGTCACCACCATTGTGTCCTTGAGTAAGGCACTTAACTCCAGGTTGCTCCGGGGGGATTGTCCCTGTAATAAGTGCACTGTAAGTCACTTTGGATAAATGCGTCTGTCAAATGCATAAATGTAAATGTTAACTATTATGCCCTGGACTCATCCATGATGGAGGATGGGACGTTTTGTAACATTAACTCGATACTCTGCTTGAAAGCTTCACTTTATTTAGTCAGCTAGCTACTGGAAACTTCTAAAACAACCAGGTTTTGTAAAATCACCATGAACAACTGCTTTATGCAGCACAATGAGCTAGTCGCTAACAGCTAGCGGTTGTGTTATTGTTTATTGTTTTGTGTCGCGTTTAAGATGATGTCACTGCAGTAGAGGCGGCGCAACTATGACGATCAGCCTATAATCCCGCCCACGTTGAGGCGTCACTAAACTGCAGTGGAAATGCAAGCTCAGAAACGTAAAGTGAGTCGAGTCGAACCGTAACGTGCAGCGGAAAAGTGCCATAAGTCTGTCCCTAACAGCCTCGTTATCATTGCCGTTAAAGATGGCGCTAGTGTCAATAAGGCATGTTTTATAATGTGTGTGTTTGTTGTGTTTCAGCACACTGGAGGACGACAGTCTGACCCTCCGACAACAGAAACTGGAGAAACAAGTGAGACACATTTAGTCACTATAACACAACTACACACATCTACACACAATATAACACAACCCTATCCCACACACACATATACACCCACACAAATGCATCACACACAAATACACACACATATACTCACACACACACACACACACACACACACACACACACACACACACACACACACACACACACACACACACACACACAGAGTTCTGATGTTAGTCTATCAGTGTGTTTCTATTGGAAACTGATTGACATTATGAGTGATGATGTTTCCTGTATGAAACAGTGTTCAGTGTTTGTTAGGATACACAACACCTTCTCAATGTCTTCTAAGTAACTAACACAACTAAACACAGCTGAGTGTGTTAATGGCGTTCTTTGGTCCACAGAGGGCGCTGTTGGAGCAGAAACAGCGGCGGAAGCGCCAAGAGCCACTCATGGTGCAGCCCAACTCTGAGGGGCGCCCGCGGCGCTCACGACCCCGTCGCAGTGAAGAACAAGCGCCACTCGTCGAGCCCCACATCAACACAGCCAGTGACATCATCTTAGACGGTGAGGTTAACGCGCATGTGAACTTTGACCTTTGTTTGAAAGTTGAATCATTACTCTGTTGTTCTTACCCTCTTGATGGAGGTGAGTGCCGTCAGAAGGGCGGACTTTAAGGAGAGCGCCTTTAACTCCGCTGACTCAAGGGGCTCGAAAGGAGATCCCCGAAGGCCCCGAAGGACCACGGAGAGGTCCCATGAGGGAACAAGGTGTGGCCTGGGGGGACTGATCTGCATCTCTGGGGGTCTTCGCATTGGGAAGAACACCACTTAGCGAACTGGTTAAGGGGGCCCTGGCCTGAGTGACGCGAGGAGCATGAGGTCCGAGAACCAAGTCCGGGGGGCCATTAAGGGGCTACTAGGAGGATCTGCTCCTTGTCCTCCCTGACTTTGCACAACGTCTGTGCAAGCAGGCTGACTCGGGGGAAACGCACATTTGCTGTGTTTGTAAATGTTTCAGCGTGTGTGTTTGTTGGTCCATTAGGCATCGATGGGCCGGCAGCGCTCTTGGGTTCTGTTGCTCCTGATCTGGGCGGTAAGATTCAAGTTCTGTCTGTCAATCAAGCACAACAGCCCTCCCCCTCGACCACTGATGAACCAGAGACTGACGCTGATACAGTCACACTGCTGGAACCCAAAACAGACATACACACACTGCTGCAGAGATGCGGTGAGACACACACACACATTATTCGGGACACACTCTCTCTAGTGTTGTTCTTTCTCCTTGTGAGCCCTTTAAACTCTCTGTTCCTCTCAGGACTCTCGGGCAGCATGAACTATGATGAAGCCAGTGAGGAGGAGGAGGATGACGATGATGATGAAGGTGAAGACAAAAGCCGCTCTTTCTCGCCAAACACAGAAAGCACACGGCCGGCGTCTGCCTCCAGTAATAAATCGAGCACGGTAAGAGCTGCACCATAAATCATCAGGGTGTAGCACGGTTAATAACATGCCAGATATTGTTATCGCGGGCATTTCAAAATACAGTCAATAATTCGAGATAACCTTTTATCCAATTTGCCAAGCTAACGGTCTTGATAAATGATGTTCTGGAGGATTCTGATAAGACACGCCCACTTTTCACCATCAAATACATTTTTATTTCAACGGTTTTACTATTTAATATTTTTTAGAACAATACACAAAATAAATTAATAATTAATAATAATCAAAATACATGTTTTATAATATTTAATGTTAATAAAAATTAATAAAATAATAAATGCACGAGTAAATCATTTTAATTAGTAATGTTTTGTAATTTATTAAATAAATAGTACTTAATGCATTCATGTAATAATAATACATTTAATGTAATAATGAGTTAGTAAGAATAATATTATTTTTAATAATAACTATACACAATAATTATACTTAATAATAATACAGTTAATAAATAAATAAATAAAATTTTAGTAAATAATATTTAATAATTTATCAAACAAATATTATTTAATAAATAAAATAAAGTAATAATAAATTAATAATATAACTTTATATTAATAATAATAAATAAATCAGTTATATTTAAAATAATAAATAATATTTAATAATTTATTAAAGAGGATCTAATAGATCAATATATTTTATAAAAATAAATAATTAAATAACAATAGTGAATTAATAATGTTTGTTTTTTAAATGTATTAATAACACAAATATTAAACTTATTAAAATATACAAATGGTTTTTTTTGTCCCGTCAGGAGGTTGTTCCAGTGAGTTCTCCATCGGCTGAAGGCTCCTCCATCGAGGTGGATAATCTGGAGGAGTTTGTGTTGCGTCCGGCTCCGCGGGGGGTCACGGTGAAATGCCGCATCACGCGGGATAAGAAGGGCATGGACCGCGGCCTCTACCCCACATACTTCATGCACCTCGAGAGAGAAGACGGCAAGAAGGTCTGAATAGCTGAAGCTCCGTCACATTCACACATACGGTTCTGCTCATGTTTAGTCCTCGCTCTCTCTCTCTCTCTCTCTCTCTCACACACTCTCTCTCTCTCTCTCTCTCTCTCTCTCTCTCTGTCTCACACACTCTCTCTCACTCTCTCTCTCTCTCACTCTCTCTCACACACTCTCTCTCTCTCTCTCTCTCTCTCTCTCTCTCTCTCTCTCTCTCACACACTCTCTCTCTCTCTCTCTCTCTTCAGGTGTTTTTACTAGCTGGACGGAAGAGAAAAAAGAGCAAAACATCAAACTATCTGATCTCCGTAGACGCCACAGATCTGTCCCGAGAGGGCGAGAGCTTCATTGGTAAACTGAGGTCAGAATTGTATTTCTCTGTGTACATCGCCTCATCTCGGTTGGTCCGATCGTATGTGCCTGATCATGATAAAAAAATATTCACTGTCGAATTCACTTTCTTACGTTTAATGTAGTCAGGTGTAATAGCTTTAGGAGACCACAAGGGGGTGATGTAACACTTACTGTACTTAATTCTGCAATGTTGTGGTGAGAAATACTGTATGTAAGCAGAGACAAAGACAAAAAAAAATTGTTGACTTCTACAAGTCTGGTTCATCCTTGAGAGTGATTCCCAAATGCCAGAAGGTGCCTCGTTCATCTGTACCAACAATAGTACACAAATATAAACACCATGTGACCACACGGGCATCATACCGCTCATTCTGTCTCCTAGAGATGAACGTAGTTTGTGTGAAAGGTGCAAATCAATCCCAGAACAACAGCAAAGGACCTTGTGAAGATGCTGGAGGAAACAGGTGGACGAGTATCTAGATCCACAGCAAATCCAGTCCTATAGTGACATCACCTGAAAGGTGCTCAGCAAGGAAGAAGCCGCTGCTCCAAAACCACCATAAAAAAGCCAGACTACAGTTTGCATGTGCACATGGGGACAAAGATCTTACTTTTGGGGAAATGTCCTCTGGTCTGATGAAACCAATGTAACTGTTTGGCCATAATGACCATCGTTATATTTGGAGAAACGAGGGTGAGGCTTGCACGCTGAAGAACACCTTCACAAATTGGCCCGGTTGCTAGGGAGGGTAGAGTCACATGGGGTAACCTCCTCGTGGTCGCTATAATGTGGTTCTCGCTCTCGGTGGGGCGAGTGGTGAGTTGTGCGTGGATGCCTCCACACGCGCTACGGCTCCACGGTAACGCGCTCAACAAGTCACGTGATGAGATGCACGGATTGACGGTCTCAGACGCGGAGGCAACTGAGATTCGTCCTCCACCACCCGGATTGAGGCGAGTCACGACGCCACCACGAGGACTTTGGGCGCGTTGTAAATTGACCGCTACAAATGACAAACAATCATCTGAATAAGCAACTGAAGTTTCGGTTCTGTAATGGTTAAATTAACGATTCTTTTAGTACTTATTAGGAAGAAATATTTGGTAATAAATATTGGGCTAATACAACGAGGTCTGTTATCGCCACCTAGTGGCATTTTCATGTATTGATACTAGCGAGTTTAAGTTTAAAATGAGACTGCGC
>NC_068322.1:1572852-1575352 GCF_025860055.1 Xyrauchen texanus
TGTGAGCGTCGCTCCTCCACCCTCCATTGTTGGAGGCGACTGCCTCCAACTGGCCAGTAGCGTCCTTCACAAGCCTCCTCCAAAGAGGCCGATCTTGACACTGCTGGTACCAGTCATCGGCAAGTCCACTCAGCTCCACATCCTCCTGTACCACATCACTCCATCTCTTCTCCAGCCCGTGCTGCGCCCGCTTAGCCCCCTCTATCCGGCCGAACAAAAACTGTTTAGGCATTCGGTGGCCGGGCATGCGGGCTACATGACCCAGCCAACGCAACCTTGCCTGCCAGAGGAGCTCACCGATGGGACTTTGTTCACATCTTTCAAAGATTTGTGAGCTCCTCACACAATCCAGCCTGGTTAAACCCAGGATGGATCTTAGGCAGGCCAGCCTAAATGTTTTTAACCGGTGAAGATGTTCCATTAGGGGGGTCCACGTTTCGCGAGCATAGAGAAGGGAGGGAATGACCGTGGCCGACAATACATTGAAGCTTCGTGCGGAGCGACAAACAGGGTAGCTTCCACACAGCGTCACGCAGCTGATGAAAAGATAATGCCGCTTGACTGATTTGGAGTGAGACCTCCGCTGTCAAACCGGAGCTGGTCATAAGCACACTGCCCAGGTATGGAAAACACTCCACTCTCTCCACAACTGCCCCATCTCCAATTGGAAGCTGTGGGGGTGGAGTGTCCGATGGTACATAATACCCAGGCAGGTGCTTAGTTTTGTCAGGGCAAATGGTAAGGCCCCATCTCTTAGTGGCAAGCTCCAGGTTCATCAGCAGCGCCTCCAACTCCTCCTCTGAGTGAACAGCAATCAGCCATCCCTTGACCGCACCCGGGCATCGATCAGCCTCCCATTGTATCTGTACCAGATGGAAATTCCTCCGGTACAGCCATCGAAGGCTTCACGAACCACGTGGTCGAAATAGATATTAAATAATGTGGGAGCCAGAAGACATCCCTGTCGCATTCCAAGGTGAACAGGGAATGGCTCCGAATCCCGGCCACATAGTTTTACCCGGGCCCGCTCGCCATCACGAAGGTCATTAATGATCACGAGCGGCGGGTCTGGGACTCCGAAAGCACGAGGAACAACCCAGAGCCCAGTCTTACTGATGGTATCATAGGCCTTGACCAGGTCAATGAAGCAGAGATATAGGTATTGCTGGAATTCCCTACACCTCTGCTGTAGCAGACGGACAGAGAATATGGCATCTGTGGAAGACCGCCCTTTCCTGAAACCACACTGGGGCTCCGCAAGGCTCTCCTCAGCGTGCCTGGCAAGGCAATGTTGAATAATCCTTGCCAGGACCTTTCCCGGCACACTGAGGAGCGAGATGTCCCTATAGTTGCTTCAATCCGTGCGGTCCCCCTTTTTAAAGAGAGGGACCACCAGGGCATCCTTCCAATCCTGTTGAACCCATCCAGTGGTCCAGACTGTTGTTGTCTGTATGATGTCATTTAGAGCATTTCGCTTGGGAGATCATCTCTGCCCGGTGCCTTTCCTGGTCTCAGGCTCCGGATAGCCCTCAGTACTTCCTCCAAAGATGGCACCTCAGCCAGCCACCCACAAGGAGTGACTTCTTCCTCCAATATTTGAGGCACCGCAGCCCCAGCAGGGTCAACCCCACTTTGTCCCACAATGTTTTCCAGGCTGAGGGATTTCCCCTCCCACAGGATCTCACAGAAATGCTCAGAAAATCTGCAAACCTGTCCCTGGGGGTCAGAGATTGGATCACTGTTCTTTCCCCTAATGATGGTAATGGTGTGGCGCTGCAAGTAGCTTTTTTGATAGAATTAAAGAGTGATTTGTGATCACGGGTCATTGAGGCAGACTCCATCTCCTCAGCAACCCCAGACCACCAACCATCCTTGCAGTGCCTCACGGCTCTCCGAACCTCCGAGCGAAGGCTGCGGTAAGCCTCCTCATTCTCTGACGTGGGATGCTGTAGACGATGAGAGTGGGCCTGTCGCTTTTTCTCAGCCAGCCTGAACACCTCCTCCGTCAGCCAGGGTCTTTGAGGAGGTCTGGACCGTGTGCCCAAAACTGCCATTGCAGTTACATGAGCCACAGTCATAAACCTCATCCATTTCCCTCGACATCCGGAGGAGTGGGGTTGATCCCAGGGGTCTCGCCTGCAACTTTCATCAGATAGCCTAGACCAGGCCACTATGGGTTTGAAAGGGGTCCTGGGTTTACACCCACAGATGGGTGTCAGTGGGCAGATCAGCTCCACGGTAGGTCCTGGTGTCAAGGACATGTGCCCGCATCCGCTGTTCCGTCACTATGTAGTCCAGCAGATGTTCTTGCTTGGACCCGGCATGCATCCATGATGTTGTGTGGATGCACCGATGCTGGAACAGTGTGTTGGTAATTACAAGCCCATGGGCTGCACAAAAATCTAGCAGCCTCCTACGTTGTTATTGAGCTGGTCGTTATTGAGCTGGTCTGGCCCATGTCTTCCAATCACTCCTGATCAGGTGCTAGCATCCTGACCAA
>NC_068322.1:1592852-1597852 GCF_025860055.1 Xyrauchen texanus
ACATGGGATAACCTCCTTGTGGTCGCTATAATTTGGTTCTCGCTATTGGTGCGGCGTGTTGTGAGTTGTGCGTGGATGCTGCGGAGAATAGTGTGAAGCCTCCACACGCTCTACGTCTCCATGGTAACGCGCTCAACAAGTCACGTGATAAGATGCGCGGATTGGCGCGGATTGACGGTCTCAGACGCGGAGGCAACTGAGGTTCATCCTCCGCCACCCGGATTGAGGCGAGTCACTACGCCACCACGAGGACTTGGAGCGCATTGGGAATTGGGCGTTCCAAATTGGGGAGTCAAATAAAAACACAACACAGAATTTGAGTAAACATGCTATTATTTCATTATTATGTCAAACGGAAGAAATTAAGTCTTGCAGAGTGGGAATAAGATGAGAGTATTAGCTTGTACTGAACCTGGAACATTCTTTCAAGAAACCCGGCAGTTCAGTTCTTTACATTCAGCACATTGTGAAGCTCTAATGAAAAGGATATTAAATGAGATGTTGGTGGCTTTGTCAGTGGAGATCAACCTCCTGTTGGTTTGGTTTGAGATGTGGGAACTGGTGCTTATATACACATCCACACACAAAAGCATGCTGGGAGGTGTTGAATTTCTCTTTCTGTTCTGTTTGAGTCTCTCTTTCACGCGAGCTGTTTGTAGCCACTTTCTCTTATATTGCGTCGCTAAGGTGCAGAGGCCGGTTTAGAAACACACAAGTCTGCTTGTGTAGAGAACACACACACACACACACACACACACACACACACTGCTCAAATTCTCAGAAGGTCTTTCCATGGCAACATACACACTTAGAGACCAACTCACTTATCCCTTTTCCACCGAATCGGTCCCAGAGCTGGTGTTCGGGCAGGGAGTATGCCCACGTTTCCACTGGCGTGAGAGCTGAACGATGACATCACTGACTGTAGCTGGGTTGCCATCCACATACAGTTGTGGCCAAAAATATTGTCACCTTTGGTAAATATGAGCATAGAAGTCTGTCATCTGCATTGTTTATTCTTTTGATCTTTCATTAAAAAAAATGGACAAAAATCGAACCTTTAATTGAAGTAAAACAATTGAAACTGGGGAAATGTCTCATTATTAAATAAATATCTTTGGCACCCTTACACGAGTTATTGGCATGTGTAAGGTATGGTTAGGTTTAGGGTTGGGGTTTCGGTTTATGGATAATATGCATTCCTGTTTATAACTCGCTTTTGGCGCCACTCTGTGGACATTTCACTCACACGTGCCCATACGTACAAAAACACTTCCAGCTTCGGCCACTGGAGGGCAGTGATTTCAATTTCGGTAAGCACAGGCCGATTTCAGCAGCAAAACATTTGACGTACTGTCGCCGCATTCACGGTGCGATCGGTCTAGTTTTTTATGAGCTGGCTTTGATGAAAATTTGATTTGATCAAAACTATTTGTATATAAAATAATTTTATTTTAGACAGACAGAGGAAATAAAGTACATGGAATAGCTGTGCACAGGAGTTGTGTACAGGAGTGTTGTACACCATGAAACGCGGTTGCGATGAGCGTGCTAGCGTGCGGCCGGGCAGTCACGACTGCATTTGTCTCACCTGGCTCGCCCTCCTCGCTCTCTCTCTCTGCGGGTTGGCATCCCCATGGGGCTGCTGGGTTGTTTGTGTTTGTGTAATGAAGGGAAATTAATGTCTTGCAGTATGAAATCACCAGAGACCAAATGAAAAGAAACCGTGAAATAACTCGAGTGATTGACAGCTTGTAATCAACAACGTTCTGTTTTAAAAAGTGTATCTTTCTTTATACAAAAGGCTTTTCTCAGGTTTTGTTGGTTTGTTCGAAGTTTGGTGGTACGTAAAACCCTCCTGAGTAATCACGGTCATGGAAAACCTGGAAATATCAGGGAATTTCACAGTTGTGGTTTACAGGGCCTGGAAATGTCATGGAAATGAGGCAAAACTTGACTAAAGTGCTTTTTGTGAGTACGGTTCCTTTAAAAACCAAAACAAATTTAACCGGATGATTTTCGTGACGTACGGTTCCGTTAATGGTTCTCGAAAGTGGTATTCAAGTCGCTTAGGAGCCAAAATGTTTACATTCGAGCTATACTGAAAACCCTAATAAGTTGACTTAACTCAGAAACTTGTGTAATTTGGTGTTCATATAGAACTATTTAAGTGAAGGCAACTAGATGCAAGTATATATTTGTATCCCCTTTTAAATGATGAAAGCCTGTTTAAACACCACATTATAGCGACCACGAGGAGGTTACCCCATGTGACTACCCTCCCTAGCAACCGGGCCAATTTGGTTGCTAAGGAGACCCAGCTGGAGACTCAACAATAACACAGAACATTATAAACAATTATAGGTCAGTCATTAAATAAATTTAATTCTCCACTGAAAAAAACCCTAAATAATTCAAGCACAAGGGATTATGGGTATTACACATTGCCTTAATTTTGCACTCAATCGTTTGAGTAGTTAACACTTAAAGTCTTAAGTCTATAGAGCTGTATGATAAATAAGTTCATGGAACCCAAAGCCCAAAACATGTTTAATTAAGACAAATTGATTTTTCCAGTAAAGACAACATTTGGGTTTTCAGTGTAATTTATAATAAATGCATCAGGGATCACAAACTCACAATGAACAATGTATTCAATCTGCATTTATTAATCTTGGTTCATGTTAATTATGAATACTACAACGAATGTCAATGCAACAATACGCACACACCAAAGTCCTTGTTCAAGTCAAAATCCACGCATAGAAAATGAATGGAGAAATTCATGTAAAAAAATCTTGTGTGGTGGGCATGATGGAGGAGGACTCGTGTGGTGGGCATGATGGAGGAGGACTTGTGTGGTGGGCATGATGGAGGAGGACTCGTGTGGTGGGCATGATGGAGGAGGACTCGTGTGGTGGGCATAATGGAGGAGGACTTGTGTGGTGGGCATGATGGAGGAGGACTCGTGTGGTGGGCATGATGGAGGAGGACTCGTGTGGTGGGCATGATGGAGTAGGACTCGTGTGGAGGGCATGTTGAAGGAGGGCTCGTGTGGTGGGCATGATGGAGGAGGACTCGTGTGGTGGGCATGATGGAGGAGGACTCGTGTGGTGGGCATGATGGAGGAGGACTCGTGTGGAGGGCATGTTGAAGGAGGGCTCGTGTGGTGGGCATGATGGAGTAGGACTCGTGTGGTGGGCATGTTGGAGGAGGACTCGTGTGGTGGGCATGATGGAGTAGGACTCGTGTGGAGGGCATGTTGAAGGAGGGCTCGTGTGGTGGGCATGATGGAGGAGGACTCGTGTGGTGGGCATGATGGAGGAGGACTCGTGTGGTGGGCATGATGGAGGAGGACTCGTGTGGAGGGCATGTTGAAGGAGGGCTCGTGTGGTGGGCATGATGGAGTAGGACTCGTGTGGTGGGCATGTTGGAGGAGGACTCGTGTGGTGAGCATGATGGAAGAGGACTCGTGTGGAGGGCATGTTGAAGGAGGGCTCGTGTGGTGGGCATGTTGGAGGAGGACTCGTGTGGTGGGCAGGACTCGTGTGGTGGGCATGATGGAGGAGGACTCGTGTGGTGGGCATGATGGAGTAGGACTCGTGTGGTGGGCATGATGGAGGACTCGTGTGGTGGGCATGATGGAGGAGGACTCGTGTGGAGGGCATGTTGAAGGAGGGCTCGTGTGGTGGGCATGATGGAGGAGGACTCGTGTGGTGGGCATGATGGAGGAGGACTCGTGTGGTGGGCATGATGGAGGAGGACTCGTGTGGAGGGCATGTTGAAGGAGGGCTCGTGTGGTGGGCATGATGGAGTAGGACTCGTGTGGTGGGCATGTTGGAGGAGGACTCGTGTGGTGGGCATGATGGAGGAGGACTCGTGTGGAGGGCATGTTGAAGGAGGGCTCGTGTGGTGGGCATGTTGGAGGAGGACTCGTGTGGTGGGCAGGACTCGTGTGGTGGGCATGATGGAGGAGGACTCGTGTGGTGGGCATGATGGAGGAGGACTCGTGTGGAGGGCATGTTGAAGGAGGGCTCGTGTGGTGGGCATGATGGAGGAGGACTCGTGTGGTGGGCATGATGGAGGAGGACTCGTGTGGAGGGCATGTTGAAGGAGGGCTCGTGTGGTGGGCATGATGGAGTAGGACTCATGTGGTGGGCATGTTGGAGGAGGACTCGTGTGGTGGGCATGATGGAAGAGGACTCGTGTGGAGGGCATGTTGAAGGAGGGCTCGTGTGGTGGGCATGTTGGAGGAGGACTCGTGTGGTGGGCAGGACTCGTGTGGTGGGCATGATGGAGGAGGACTCGTGTGGTGGGCATGATGGAGGAGGACTCGTGTGGAGGGCATGTTGAAGGAGGGCTCGTGTGGTGGGCATGATGGAGGAGGACTCGTGTGGTGGGCATGATGGAGGAGGACTCGTGTGGTGGGCATGTTGGAGGAGGACTCGTGTGGTGGGCATGATGGAGGAGGACTCGTGTGGTGGGCATGTTGAAGGAGGACTCGTGTGGTGGGCATGTTGGAGGAGGACTCGTGTGGTGGGCATGTTGAAGGAAGCTCTGTGGCAGGAGGACGCTGAGAGGATGACTGCACCGGCTCGGTCTTCTTGCAGTCGAAGACGGAGAAACTTTCTGCTCTTAAGTTGGCCCAATTGGTAATCCATCCCGTCAAGGGCCCCTGGTAGTTAAGGGCCCCTGGGCACTGGCCCCATTGACCCGGTTGGTAATCCATCCCGGAGTTGTATAATGGGAAATATGGGACAAACCACTATTTTTTCAGAATAATTTGGGGCACTTAGAAAAAGTGCTTGAATACTGGACTGAGTTTTTTATTCCCAGACGTGTCTCTCAGCTGACTGAAACACTATTGAGAACACTATCTGAGTTATTGACTTAAATGGCACCGCTCAACGGGCTCTCGTTTATGTTTCTGAGCAAAGATAGCAGCTGATAGTCTCTTAATCTTCATCAGTGTGATTAACAACATATAAGACTTTAATGAT
>NC_068322.1:1602852-1605352 GCF_025860055.1 Xyrauchen texanus
CACCATGTACCCCCTCGCAAATGAGTAGTTACGGCCCTGTTTTTGGTCCTAGAGGCCTAATTTTCTCCTTAAGGCACTAGAAAGAAGCGACTGTCTATTTCCAACATCCTTTATCCATAGCAATGCTTTTGAAGAAGATTTAAAGACTGAACACTGAAGTGACTAGGACAGTCTTCTTATATCACGCTCAGATACCCACCCACCCCCTAAGAAAAAGAAAAGAGATAAATACTTTCTCAGAAGACCAGTGACGGCTGAGACAGACCAACCAGACATTATTAGCGTTTATTGTGCTTGCCAGGCAGTTTTCTGCAGCGATTGCCGACAGCTCTGATCAGCCTCTGGTCTCGCTCTATCTCTACACACACATATTCACTTAGACACACACCTCAAGGCGTAAGAGCTGGCACAGCTTTATTTTTGATGTTTGATTGCATTCAGAAACAACAGCGAGAGTTTTTCTAGCACAAAAGCAAACGCTTGAGGTTTACACCACCAACACACACAAACCTGATAAATATTAGTATGGCTTTGCACATACATTCATTTATTGAGCAGACACATGGACTAATTTCCTAAAAACTAGTTCACTGAAGAGGCGCTTTTACATCTTTAATGCGGTTATATTGAATGCGTTACAGCTTTAATGCAGTTATATTGATTGCGTTACAGCTTAAATGCGGTTATCTTTAATGCGTTACATCTTTAATGTGGTTATATTGATAGCGTTACAGCTTTAATGCGGATGTATTTAATGCGTTACATCTTTAATGCGGTTATATTTCATGCGTTACATCTTTAATGCGGTTATATTTAATGCGTTACAGCTTTAATGCGGTTATATTTAATGCGTTACATCTTTAATGTGGTTATATTTAATGCGGTTATATTTAATGCGTTACAGCTTTAATGCAGTTATATTTAATGCGTTACAGCTTTGATGCGGTTATATTTAATGCGTTACATCTTTGATGCGGTTATATTTAACGCGTTACAGCTTTAATGCGTTTATATTGATTGTGTTACATCTTTAATGCGGTTATATTGATTGCGTTACAGCTTTAATGCGGTTATATTTCATGCGTTACATCTTTAATGCGGTTATATTTCATGCGTTACAGCTTTAATGCGGTTATATTTCATGTATTACATCTTTAATGTGGTTATATTGAATGCGTTACAGCTTTAATGCAGTTATATTTCATGCGTTACAGCTTTAATGCGGTTATATTTCATGTGTTACATCTTTAATGCGGTTATATTTAATGCATTACATCTTTAATGCGGTTATATTGAATGCGTTACAGCTTTAATGCAGTTATATTTAATGCGTTACAGCTTTAATGCGGTTATATTTAATGCGTTACAGCTTAAATGCGGTTATCTTTAACGCGTTACATCTGTAATGCTGTTATATTTAATGCGTAAACATCTTTAATGCGGTTATATTGATTGCGTTACAGCTTTAATGCGGTTATATTTAATGCGTTACATCTTTGATGCGGTTATATTTAATGCGTTACAGCTTTAATGCGGTTATATTTAATGCGTTACATCTTTAATGCGGTTATATTTAATACGTAAACATCTTTAATGCGGTTATATTGATTGCGTTACAGCTTTAATGCGGTTATATTTAATGCGTTGCATCTTTAATGCGGTTATATTGAATGCGTTACAGCTTTAATGCAGTTATATTTAATGCGTTACATCTTTAATGCGGTTATATTGATTGCGTTACAGCTTTAATGCGGTTATATTTAATGCGTTACAGCTTTAATGCAGTTATATTGATTGCGTTACAGCTTTAATGCGGTTATATTTAATGCGTTACATCTTTAATGTGGTTATATTTCATGTGTTACATCTTTAATGCTGTTATATTGAATGCGTTACAGCTTTAATGCGGTTATATTGAATGCGTTACAGCTTTAATGCGGTTATATTTCATGCGTTACAGCTTTAATGCGGTTATATTTCATGTGTTACATCTTTAATGTGGTTATATTTCATACGTTACAGCTTTAATGCGGTTATATTTCATGTGTTACATCTTTAATGCTGTTATATTGAATGCGTTACAGCTTTAATGCGGATATATTTAATGCGTTACATCTTTAATGCGGTTATATTTCATGCGTTACAGCTTTAATGTGGTTATATTTCATGTGTTACATCTTTTATGTGGTTATATTTAATGCATTACATATTTAATGCGGTTATATTGAATGCGTTACAGCTTTAATGCAGATTTATTTAATGCGTTACATCTTTAATGCGGTTATATTTCATGCGTTACATCTTTAATGCGGTTATATTTAATGCGTTACAGCATTAATGCGGTTATATTTAATGCGTTACAGCTTTAATGCGGTTATATTTAATGCGTTACAGCTTTAATGCGGTTATATTTAATGCGTTACAGCTTTAATGTGGTTATATTTAATGCGGTTATATTTAATGCGTTACACTTTAATGTGGTTATATTTAATGTGTTACA
>NC_068322.1:1615352-1627852 GCF_025860055.1 Xyrauchen texanus
CACTGCTCTATATTCCCCTCACTGCTCTATATTACCCCATACAGCTCTATATTACCCCACACTGCTCTATATTACCCCATACTACTCTATATTACCCCACACTACTCTATATTACCCATACTACTCTATATTACCCATACTACTCTATATTACCCCATACTGCTCTATATTACCCATACTACTCTATATTACCCATACTACTCTATTTTACCCCATACTGCTCTATATTACCCATACTACTCTATATTACCCCATACTGCTCTATATTACCCCATACTACTCTATATTACCCATACTACTCTATATTACCCCACACTGCTCTATATTACCCATACTACTCTATATTACCCATACTACTCTATATTACCCATACTACTCTATATTACCCCACACTGCTCTATATTACCCATACTACTCTATATTACCCATACTACTCTATATTACCCCATACTGCTCTATATTACCCATACTACTCTATATTACCCATACTACTCTATATTACCCCATACTGCTCTATATTACCCATACTACTCTATATTACCCCATACTGCTCTATATTACCCCATACTACTCTATATTACCCATACTACTCTATATTACCCATACTACTCTATATTACCCCATACTGCTCTATATTACCATACTACTCTATATTACCCATACTACTCTATATTACCCCATACTGCTCTGTATTACCCATACTACTCTATATTACCCCATACTGCTCTATATTACCCCATACTACTCTGTATTACCCATACTACTCTATATTACCCCATACTGCTCTATATTACCCATACTACTCTATATTACCCCATACTGCTCTATATTACCCCATACTGCTCTATATTACCCATACTACTCTATATTACCCCATACTGCTCTATATTACCCCATACTACTCTATATTACCCCACACTGCTCTATATTACCCCATACTACTCTATATTACCCCATACTGCTCTATATTACCCATACTACTCTATATTACCCCATACTGCTCTATATTACCCCATACTGCTCTATATTACCCCATACTGCTCTATATTACCCATACTACTCTATATTACCCATCACTACTCTATATTACCCCATACTGCTCTATATTACCCCATACTGCTCTATATTCTCCTCACTGCTCTATATTCCCCTCACTGCTCTATATTACCCCATACAGCTCTATATTACCCCATACTGCTCTATATTACCCCATACTGCTCTATATTCCCCTCACTGCTATATTCTCAATGTTCTGTACTGTTCCTTTATTTGATGTGCGTGGCAACAGTATGAATCTGTTTGTTTGTCTGTGTCTGTTTTTTCATGCACTCTGACAGGTAAGAAAGAGCGTAAATCAGATTGTGGCGAGTGGCAGTGGAGCGTGTGTGTGGCTAACGAGGGTGACTGCGGTCTGGGCACAAGGGAGGGCACACGCACTGGCACTGACTGTAAACAGACCATCAAAACCCAGCGCTGCAAAATCCCCTGCAACTGGAAAAAACAGTTTGGAGGTGAGAAGCCACACACACACACACACACACACACACACACACACACAGGTATCATGTTAAATAAGCCTCCGTTGTGCAATAACAAGAAGGAGATTCTAACAGATTTGCCTTACTCTTGAATGACACGGCTGCTGTGAGAGCCAGAAACAAACTGGCAGAGTTTGCCACTGTGTGTGTGCGAGCGATTGTGAAAGCATATGCCACATTCCCTCGGGATTTGTAGTTATGCACATAAGCTATCAACAAACACTGAAACTGTAGGGTCTCTCTCTCTCTCTCTCTCTCTCTTTAGTAATATGAAACATGCCGTACAGAAAACCTCACTTTGAAAGCACATCAGGAAATTCAGATATAACGAAACATGATTGCACTATACTGCATGTTCTTCAGTTTTGAATCCTCTTGTGTAGATTTTTGTAGTTCAGCATTCTTGTCAGTGCAGTTTAGTGTTGAAGTGCTGCTTTTTTGTAGAATATTTCCTCTTTGAGTTTTAAGAGCTCTTTTTCACACCTGTCTCATTTTGAGGGTCTGGATGCAGGACAGCGGCCATTCAGCCGCAGGGCTCCTGCATGTAATTACATTCTCTCTGCCTTTAAATATGTCATTAGAGACAATTTTGTGCTTGATTGAAGCAGTTTAACCCGGATCCATTCCTGTAGAGAGAGATAGAAAGAAAGAGAGAGAGAGAGAGTGCTCACACACAGAGACAGAAAGAATGAAAGAAGAAATGTGAAGAGAAATAAAATGTTGAATAGGTGTTGAATTTTAAACACTGTCCAAATGACTATTGCATTTGTAATCATGGTTCTGAACTGATTTCATGGAGTGTTGTGTGTCTTTTGTAGGAGAATGCAAGTATGACTTCCAGGAATGGGGAGAGTGTGATTCCACCATGGGAATAAAGACGCGTACCGGCGTGCTGAAGCGAGCGCTGATGGATGCAAACTGCCTGAATACAGTCAGCACCACCAAACCCTGCGGCAAACCCAAGACCAAGCTGCAAGGTACAAACACACAAACACACTCATGCACACACGCACAAACATAAACACACACAAAGTAGTAATTTAACACGTGCAAAAAGTCACCACAACACACAAAAATTGTCTTACCTTGAGAAGGTGTGGCCTATTGTAGGTGTTGTTTTGCTCTCTCTTAGTATTGACCTGCACCTGTGTATAAACCTCAAGAGGTGCACTAGCGACTGACGCTAGAGGCTGTAGCCTTTAGCCTCCTTGTTAGCGACCCGCCGTCGATGCTGAAGACACCGGTTCGAGTCCCATACAGAGCGGGTAGAACAGGAGTGTTACAGTGGTGCCGTGACCCGGATGGGAGTGAGGTTTAGGCGGGGTGAGCGTAGCGGGAGTCGGCTGATAGATAGCTGTGCAATGTAGATAAACCTCACTCTCCTGACCTCAAGAGGGGCACTAGCTACTGACGCTAAGGGCTGTAGCCTTTAGCCTCCTTGTTAGCGCACCCGCCGTTGATGCTGAAGACACCGGTTCGAGTCCCATACAGAGCGGGTAGAACAGGAGTGTTACAGTGGTGCCGTGACCCGGATGGGAGTGAGGTTTAGGCGGGGTGAGCGTAGCGGGAGTCGGCTGATAGATAGCTGTGCAATGTGGATAAACCTCACTCTCCTGACCTCAAGAGGGGCACTAGCTACTGACGCTAAGGGCTGTAGCCTTTAGCCTCCTTGTTAGCGCACCCGCCGTTGATGCTGAAGACACTGGTTCGAGTCCCGTACAGAGTGGGTAGAACAGGAGTGTTACAGTGGTGCCGTGACCCGGATGGGAGTGAGGTTTAGGCGGGGTGAGCGTAACGGGAGTCGGCTGATAGATAGCTGTGCAATGTGTATAAACCTCACTCTCATGACTCAAGAGGGGCACTAGCGACTGACACTAGAGGCTGTAGCCTTTAGCCTCCTTGTTAGCACACCTGCCTTCGATGCTGAAGACACCGGTTCAAGTCCCGTACAGAGCGGGTAGAACAGGAGTGTTACAGTGGTGCCGTGACCCGGATGGGAGTGAGGTTTAGGCGGGGTGAATGTAACGGTGGCCAGCTGATAGATAGCTGTGCAATGTGTATAAACCTCACTCTCCTGACTCAAGAGGGGCACTAGCAAATGACGCTAAGGGCTGTAGCCTGTAGCCTCCTTGTTAGCGCACCCGCCTCCCATGCCGGAGATGCCAGTTCGAGTCCTGTACAGAGCGGGTAGAACAGAAGCCTAGTTTATTTGAAGTTATTGTTAATAATCAATTTGCCTATGGAGAAAAGAAAGAAAGAAAGAAAGAAAGAAAGAAAGAAAGGATGGATGGAAAGGAGTGTAATGGAGATGGATTTGGCTCTGTAATGGATTTGATGGCTCTTGCATCCTCCTCAAATTGATCAGGATTTGGACTGGAGCCCAAGTGCTGCAACCACCATGAAAGAGTTTAAAGAGCCGAATCCATCATCAAACATCAGGGGAATGAAGGTCTACTTGTCAGGGAAATACATTACTATACTAAATATCTGTTTTAACGTGGCTCAATGCATGTATTGCAGCAGTTTCCTGGTGAAATGAACCCTATAGGCACTACAAACATGGGCGGCTCCAGGGCTGGGCTACCGGGGCTTACGCCACGAATTCGTTCCATAAAGCTCCGAACATATTGATCATCTTTTTGTAGTGACGTCAGAAGTACCAGTGCATGTTATCAAGCTGATATGAAAACATATTACATTTAATTATACCACCACTCCCTATAAGAAGACTATGCAGTCTGCGTATGGCACCAACTCCCTAGGGGGGAACCATCTTACCCTAGGAGGGCACCAGACAGTCCTCCAGCTGCCCTTAATTGGATGTTATACATTATTCAAGGACCCGAAAGCAGTTGCGGAACACAGATGATCACTTCACGCTCATATCACACGAAATGTTTCCAAACATCTCTTCTTATTGACAAATTCATCCAGATCTGACAAGAGCCCTTAAAGGGACAGTTCACACAAAAATGACAATTCTCTCATCAGTTACTCATCCTCATGTCATCCCAGATGTGTATGAATGCCTTTCTTCTGCTGAACACAAATGAAGATTTCTTAGAAGAATTTCTCAGCTCTTTTGGTCAATGGTCAAATACAATGCAAGTGAATGGGTGCCAACATTTTAAAGCTAAAATATAAATAAAAATGTACATAAAAGTAATCAATAAGACTCTAGTGGTTAAATCAATATCTTCAGAAGCGACGTGATAGGTGTGGACGAGAAACAGAAAGCTTTCACTTTCTTCTTCTTGTGTTTTTGGTGATTCACCTTCTTCTATACATATCGCCCCCTGCTGGGCTGGAAGAAGAATGTTTTGCAAAAAATGACAAATATTGATCTGTTTCTCACCCACACCTATCATATCCCTTCAGAAGACATGGATTAAACAACTGGAGTCTTATGGATTACTTTTATGCTGCCTGATGTGCTTTTTGGGGCATCAAAATGTTGGCACCCATTCACTTACATTGTATGGACCTACAGAGCTGAAATATTCTTCTAAAAATCTTCATTTGTTTCTGCAGAAGAAAGAAAGTCACACATCTGGGATGGCATGAGGGTGAGTAAAAATTAGCAGAGAGGTAAATAGGTAAACCCAGTAAAGGCCATCTCACTTGTTACCGTGTCCCTCAATATGGCAGGCCGGAGGGGACATTGTATCGTTCACCGCAAGACAATGCGACATTTCTGCGTGTCATTTCTGCGCTACTAACAAGATTTTCTCCACATGTTGATTATTTTGTGTGGGATCTTAAGAACTTCAGACCCGTGACGAGTTCAGACACGACTGCAGACTGCAGGTGTTGATGAGAAATATTGACTTTTTGACCTATAATACAGTTTTAGCAACAGGTGATTTTACCCAGCGCTCTCTCTCTCTCTCTCTCTCTCTCTCTCTCTCTCTGTTTCTGTCTGGTAAATCACAAAGAATGGTAATTAAACAAAGTTCAGGTTCATTTGATATTGTGATGAGATTTATTTTTGGGTTTATTTCACTTTATTACACTTGTTCTGTTCTCGGTCAAAAATGACCGGCCATTGGGAATGTATGGATTTGATTACCAAATACATAAATATTAAGAGTTCAGGAGCATCCCGATCCTTTAAATGAGCACAAACAGTATGTGGATGTGTGTTTGCACATACAAAGTTCTCATACATGCATACACACACACAAACATACATGTACACACACAACTACACTCACACACAAACATACATGTACACACACACACACACACACACACACAAACATACATGTACACACACAACTACACTCACACACAAACATACATGTACACACACAACTACACTCACACACAAACATACATGTACACACACACACACACACACACACACTCACATACACATACACACACACACACACACAAACATACATGTACACACACAACTACATACACACACATACACACACTCACACACACACACACACACAAACATACATGTACACACACACACACACACAAACATACATGTACACACACACACACACATACACACAAACATACATGTACACACACACACACAAACATACATGTACACACACACACACACACACACACACACACACACAAACATACATGTACACACACAACTACATACACACACACACACACACACAAACATACATGTACACACACAACTACATACACACACACTCACACACATTCACACACACATACACACACACACACACAAACATACATGTACACACACAACTACATACACACACACACACACACACACACACAAACATACATGTACACACACAACTACATACACACACACTCACACACACTCACACACACACACACACACACACACACACATACACACACACACACACACACACACACATACCCGATTGGGGGCCGGGCATGCATAGTCACAGCCCCGTCCCGCCCTCCTCCTCACAATCTACTCATCATATGTGTTGTGTTTAATTTATTTCAGATTCACGGAAACCAAAACGAGATGGAAAAAAGAGGGAACGGAGCCCGACAGACTAGAGAGGAGAGGAGCGGCTCTTTCCCCCTCCGGCAGAGAGACGGATATAATGGCCTTCACGAGAGGAACAAATCATTTAGTTTTCTGTCTAACAGAAGATTTTTAAATCTTTTATAGTTTTCAGCTGAATAATGAATAAAAGATCCGGAACACAAATATTGTGCTTAACCTTCTAATGCGCTCCGGACCTTCAGGGTCGGACATTTAAATGAAGCTTCTTGTTTAAAGGGGAAATGATTGACTCACCCTCATGTCATTCCAAACCTGTTTCAAAAGAGATATTTGGAAGAATGTTCACGCTGCTTTATCCATACAGCGATGTGAAGGAGAATGGATGCTGTCGAGCTCCAAAAAGGGCAAAAATCATCATATAAGTACCATAAAGTCGTATATTCCCGGTCTTCTGTAGCCATACGATAGTGTCGATGCACAGTTTTGATGTTACAGATGTCCATTCCTGGTATGAAGAATTGAATTTGGTAATTTGGTTTTCACTAACGGCATGGATCATTTTCGACATTTAAGATGTCATTCATTTCTCTCCAATTTATTAAATGGCTAAAATCCAAAACTAGCATGTTCCCTATTTTTTTTTACTTTTTTAAAAAAAAAATTTTATATATATTTTTTTATATTTACGCATTTCGATTGACATTTTTTTAAAATGCAATTAGATTGAGTAATGCAAAAAAAAAAAATTGTAATTATTTTTTTTTATATTTAAAGTTTTATTCATTTATTTTAGTTACAAATTAAACAATTATATTTAATGGAATTTAAATGCAATCTTAAAAATTGGCTGAAATATTTTTTGGAGTGTCGAAATACGTTTACCAGTAAAGATAAAAAAAAAATACAATATTTTAATAGTTTATTTGTTTATATCAACAACATATATTTATTTTTCACTGGGTAGAAGCGCATTGCCATTTCAACGCCCATTTCAATTATTTTAAGATTTATGCATTTTAATTTCACAATAAAATTAAATACAATTTAAATGATTAATCTTTAATAAAACATCTAAATATTTTAAATGTAATAACATTTAGTTAAACATTACACAATTCAGTTTGATCTCTCAGAGAAATGTAAAAAATACGCTAATATATATATATGTATTAGGGCTGTCGATTTAACAAATTATTTAATTTATAAAAAATGACGCGTTAAAAAAATTTACGCAATTAATCGCAATGCCCGCGGACCGTAATAAGGAAGAGTCCTGAGAAATGCTTGCAGTACCACCTGTTTACTCCAGAGGGCAGTAAGTGGAACTCCAGCTGTGTGAGCAACGCGCAGTTTATACAGTGAAGAAACACTTCAGCAGAACAACACAAACGTGTGTTACATTCTTGTGTTCAAACACTTGATGGAGCGCAAATCTGAACTAAGAGATCTCAAGATGTGTTTTAAGTATTAAACTATATTTAACTTCACACAGTGACCTATAAATGTATGTTTATGACGCAACGTACCCGAGACGCGACACAAGCATGTCTGACGCAGGTGTCCTTAAACAAGCCCTCATAATAAATCTCTGATTGATAAATTCACTTGTGTAATGGATTACTGTGTGCCAATGATTGACTTATGATCAATAATATGGTCGTAAACAATACATTGTATTCTAAAGCCGCTTTTTGTCTTATCAATGATGAACTCTTCTGCCACTTTCAGCGCTTGACAGCTTCCATTTTTGGGTGAACTATCCCTTTAAGGAACAGCCTCCGTCTCCGGTGAACAGACCTTGTTCACAGTAACACCATTTTTTTTTATTTGTAACGTGGATGAAAACGAGGTTGTGAGGGATAGACTTGCCACTCTCGCCATCTCTTAGATCACATGACTCCAGTCAGGTCTCCTTAGCAACCAAATTGGCCCGGTTGCTAGGGATGGTAGAGTCACATGGGGTAACCTCCTCGTGGTGGTGATTAGTGATTCTAGCTCTCAATGGGGCGTGTGGTGAGTTGTGTGTGGATCGTGGAGAGTAGCATGAGCCTCCACATGCTGTGAGTCTCCTTAGCAACCAAATTGGGCTGGTTGCTAGGGAGGGTAGAGTCACATGGGGTAACCAAATTGGGCCGGTTGCTTGGGAGGGTAGAGTCACATGAGGTAACCAAATTGTCCTGGTGTCTAGGGAGGGTAGAGTCACATGGGGTAACCAAATTGTCCCGGTTGCTAGGGAGAGTAGAGTCACATGGGGTAACCAAATTGTCCTGGTTGCTAGGGAGAGTAGAGTCACATGGGGTAACCAAATTGGCCCGGTTGCTAGGGAGAGTAGAGTCACAAGGGGTAACCAAATTGGCCCGGTTGCTAGGGAGAGTAGAGTCACATGGGGTATCCAAATTATCCCGGTTGCTAGGGAGAGTAGAGTCACATGGGGTATCCAAATTGGCCCGGTTGCTAGGGAGAGTAGAGTCACATGGGGTAACCAAATTGTCCCGGTTGCTAGGGAGAGTAGAGTCACATGGGGTAACCAAATTATCCCGGTTGCTAGGGAGAGTAGAGTCACATGGGGTAACCAAATTGGCCCGGTTGCTAGGGAGAGTAGAGTCACATGGGGTAACCAAATTGGCCCGGTTGCTAGGGAGAGTAGAGTCACATGGGGTAACCAAATTATCCCGGTTGCTAGGGAGAGTAGAGTCACATGGGGTAACCAAATTGGCCCGGTTGCTAGGGAGAGTAGAGTCACATGGGGTAAGCAAATTGGCCCGGTTGTTAGGGAGAGTAGAGTCACATGGGGTAACCAAATTGGCCCGGTTGCTAGGGAGAGTAGAGTCACATGGGGTAACCAAATTGTCCTGGTTGCTAGGGAGGGTAGAGTCACATGGGATAACCAAATTGGCCCGGTTGCTAGGGAGAGTAGAGTCACATGGGGTAACCAAATTGGCCCGGTTGCTAGGGAGAGTAGAGTCACATGGGGTAACCAAATTGGCCTGGTTGCTAGGGAGAGTAGAGTCACATGGGGTAACCAAATTGGCCCGGTTGCTAGGGAGAGTAGAGTCACATGGAGTAACCAAATTGGCCCGGTTGCTAGGGAGAGTAGAGTCACATGGGGTAACCAAATTGGCCTGGTTGCTAGGGAGAGTAGAGTCACATGGGGTAACCAAATTGGCCCGGTTGCTAGGGAGGGTAGAGTCACATGGGGTAACCTCCTTGTGGTCGTGATTAGCAGTTCTCGCTCTCAATGGGGCGTGTGGTGAGTTGTGTGTGGATCGTGGAGAGTAGCATGAGCCTCCACATGCTGTGAGTCTCCTTAGCAACCAAATTGGCCCGGTTGCTAGGGAGGGTAGAGTCACATGGGGTAACCTCCTCGTGGTGGTGATCAGTGGTTCTCTCAATGGGGCGTGTGGTGAGTTGTGTGTGGATCCTGGAGAGTAGCATGAGCCTCCACATGCTGTGAGTCTCCTTAGCAACCAAATTGGCCCGGTTGCTAGGGAGGGTAGAGTCACATGGGGTAACCTCCTCGTGGTGGTGATTAGTGGTTCTCTCAGTGGGGCGTGTGGTGAGATGTGTGTGGATCCTGGAGAGTAGCATGAGCCTCCACATGCTGTGAGTCTCCGCGGTGTCATGCACAACGAGTCACGTGATCAGATGAAGTGGAGGCAACTGAGACTCGTCCTCCACCGCCCGGATTGAAGCGAGTAACCGCGCCACCACAAGGACCTACTAAGTAGTTAGAATTGGGCGTCCCAAATTGGGGATAAATATAAATAAATGGCATTGCTCTGAATAAGGTATCTTGCTCTAATGTCTGATTTAAAGGGACAGTGTACTATTCCAATGAATTACTTCAGCTGTACAAGAAGACGGATAAAACACAGATAGACTCAAACTAATATGTGTTCCTATTAAAGATGGATTTCTGATTGATGTAGCATAATATCCCAGTCAATAAAACCTCTAATTCATCCATATAAGCACGCTTCAGATTTGTGTCCTCATGTGTTAATGCTAAAATGAACAACACACACAGAAATATTTATCATAACACTTTTATTTGCTAGAATTCTTCTTTAAAATGAAATCTCACAACACAGCAAATCTTATAATTACACTTTGTTACTGTTTCATCGTGATCAATGATATACAATCCCGAATTCTGTACCCTAGTAAAGTTCAAGAACATTCATATTAATGAATAAACACTTTATTTACACTTCCGCTGTGCTACACATGTAGAATGTCGACTATATATATATTATACAAACATTAAGCTGATAACAAACCCACAGATCTACCAAACGGAAGCAACGACTCACTGAATAGAAACCACGACACTAAATATTTGTCAGTATTTACACCGGCCACTGGGGGGAGCTGTCCCGCACGATTTCACCCGCCAACACCCTCGGAACGACCCGAAAACCAGCAGAATTTTTTTAAAATAATTTTTTGGCATATTGATTACTTTTGTTCCTCGGGTATGAGGCATACGAATGCAGACACATTTTAGGGGCGGTTCACACGAGATACGTCTTGCGTTCCATCTGCGCCATTGTCGGTCTTCGTGCGTCAAACAGACGTCTTTGGCGTTGTTTTTCGGTGTCTTGTTGCACAACAGCCACGTTGTAAGCAGTGTCATAGTTTAACTTATATAAAACGTGACATTCCTTTTGATTATTCGCTTATTTGTTTTTTGAACGCAAGATCACGTCTTCTGAGTGAACAGCCCCTTAAAGGGACAGTTCACCCAAAAATTAAAATTCTCTCATTATTTACTCACCCTCATACCATGACAGACGTGTATGACTTTCTTTCTTCCGCAGAACGGAAATGAAGATTTGTAGAGGGATATCTCAGCTCTGTTGGTCCATACAATGCAAGTGAATGGGTGCCAAACTCTGAATCTCCAAATAGCACACAAAGGCAGCATACAAGTAATCCCAAAACCAATTGGATCATTAAAAATACATGGATTAAACCATTGGAGTCGTGTGGATATCTGTTTACGCTGCCTTTATGTGATCTGTGATGTGATTTAGATCTTCGAAATTCTGGTCACCATTCACTTGCATTGTAAGGACCTACAGAGCTGAGATATTCCTCTAAAAGTCTACATTACTGTTCTGCGGACTAAAGTAAGTCACACATCTGGGATGGCATGAGGATGAGTAAATGATCAGAGAATTTTCATTAATGGGTGTACTGTCCCTTTAAACCCAGAACATACTATACACAAATGAACACAGATGCATTCTCAGCGTTGCCACAAGGGGCATTTGGATGGGCACAGGCCCACCCTTGGCTACGCCACTAGCTTGAAGCAGTCCTCTGAAGTATTTCCTTGCCAACTTCCTATTAATAAACCAAGAAAAGAAAATCAGCAACTTTGAAATCAAGCAAGTGTGGAAAAAGTCTGTTTTTGTTGCTATGGCCACCACCAACTTCCATAAAGTCATTTCGATATTTTTTCTTCATGCCATTTTCCGGCTGGTTTCATGTCACCGTATGGATCGGTTCATTTGTGCGGCAATCCGATCAGACTGCGATTCCCACTTCATACATGTTTCATACAGAATCACTTTACATATTAATATTGATCAAAACATGAAATAAAAGCACATCTGTGTTGTGTGTTTTGTGTGTTGTGTGTGTTGTGTGTTTTGTGTGTTGTGTGTTTTGTGTGTTTTGTGTGTTGTGTGTGTTGTGTGTTTTGTGTGTTGTGTGTTTGTCAGTAGGTTGGTGTTAGTGTGTCTTTGGCTGCCGTTGTGCTGCGTAACGGCTGTGAGCACGCGTGACCTCCATCACACACTAACTTTGAGATTTACACAGAATGTCTTTGATACTTTCTCTTTGCGCACACACACACACTGATAGATACACACTATGTACACACACTGCAGTTACATACCATGCACGAAACACACGTGAGAGGCTCCAGGGATAACACACACACGTAAACACTTTATCTGCACTATCAC
>NC_068322.1:1632852-1637852 GCF_025860055.1 Xyrauchen texanus
TAAAAAGACGTGATTTCAGAATGATGTCAATAAAAAAAAAAATACGGTATAAACAGACTAACATCATAAAAATAGTTACGTTTTCTGAGCCAATAAGTGTTAAGTATTGTTGACAAGTGTTTTACCCTTTAAAAGGGGCATCTTGTTTTTTGTTACCCTTTAAAAGGGGATTTAAATTTTTATTTTTTTTTATCACGGCACTGTTCATTTTGTGTAGCAGGTATTTTCCTCTTTTCAAGCAGCCGTGAGTGAACTGTTTTGTATAAATGCAAAGCAGAGGTGAGGTGGATGCTAATATAAGAGTCTCTTTATCCTGCACGTCTGCTCACTTTAAAAGCTTTAAATTTCCATCCCTGGAGACTCCCGAGCACTCAAATCTCATCCACTTTAACATACAGGCACACCAGAGAGCCTCTTCAACTCTCTTGTTGCTCGTGGAGAGCGCGCACATACAAACACACACACACACACACACACACACACACACACACACACACACACACACACACACACTGCAACCAGCTATCTGTCATAGCTAGGTGCGTAATGAGACACTTCCTTTTAACACAAGCTTTGAAGACCGTATTTACTTTCTTTATGCATGTTCGTGGACTTATTGTGCACGTTATAGCGTTCAATCTCAAACGCCGACATCATCCAGCATGCTTCCACACACACAACACATGTATGTACACTTATATACAGGTATGATTTTATACTGAAGCTCAAACACGTTTGGTTTGGATCTCCAGTCAGCCCTGTTGTCCCCTCGTTTGTGTATTATTAAATAGAGTCTAATGTAACTATTTATATGTTCGGTTTTTTTATGTTTATGTTTAAAAGTATTTTTTTTATAAATCAAATATATTAGCCCCGCCCCCCTCCCCCCCATCCCCACATTTTGCGACATGCATCACCTCTACATGTGTAAAGTGCTACATCTATAGAACCCCCCACTGAATTCAAACACACCTATCAGACCCTCTAAGCAACACTTATTGTCAGGCCTGCACGAAATCTGAAGACTTCCATTCGCATTTTCCGCACTGGTTTTAGGGGGAAATTTGTGGGTTCGGTTTTTTCAACGGGGCGCAGAGTAATACGGGTCTTATTGGAAGCTGAGCGCGTAATCAAATTCGCCCAAAAATGTAATATATGAAACCCAAAGGAGCATGGGATTTGTGCTTTGTGATTGAATTTGAACACCCTTCAGCTGGCACAGATTTCATGCGGGCCTATTGGTTACTCAACTTCCCAATCTCTGTTTGGATCATGACTGCTTTAAGGGGCATTCACACCGACAGCAATTTGCAACGGCCTGAAGTCCTTCCTTTTCAATGAGGGTTGGCGATTTGAGGCGACGTGAGTGACCGCCACCGTTGGCGATCTTATATAGTTAAGCAGAGTTTAACTTTTTGCAATAAGTAGCAACATAATGTGGCGACTACGGCGGGAGCGCAGATCTGCATCTGGATACGTTTATTGCAGGAATGTGATTTAATCATTTATCAGGAAAAGGAAGCGCAGCGTAGTTCTAGCGGGAAGACTAGCAGCTGTACATCATCGCACCATTATTTGGGTAACTCCCAGCCAATCGCATGTAAGCCATTGCTTGATAAGTCTGCTCACAATCTATCACATTGCAACCTCCACCACCCCACCACCAACTGTTGAGCTCAGTCCCACACGGGGGTAGGCTCCTCGCCCCTGCCTCCTATCTCCGGCAGGATATGACGGTTCCGGGATAACTCCCTCGGACCGCCGGACGGGGCCTACGCCAAAGAGAGAGACATTACTTTTCTGTTTTACATTTATCAAATCAATGGCATCTTAAACTTCACTCAAGCCTGCGTGTCTTCCCGATAGAAGTGCATTTACTTGAACCGCAATATATTGACATTGATCAAACATCAAATTATTAAACCAAATGACAATGCAATGAGGTTTGAATCACTCAGTCATGCGCACATTAGATAAGCTGGCGAAAACGATAAAGGAAAACCGTTTACAGGACCCTACGGGTTGCAAGTGTAAGAACGTGCATGTGAATGTACGTGATCAGGTGTGAACGCCCCTTTACTGTCACTTCCCCTGCTATCTCTCCTCACGTACACATCTTTTATTATCAAACACAGGCAAAGTATTATAATGCATGCACACATCCGCACTATAGTGATGCTCATCGGGCGGAGCGTATGTTTTTGTACTGGCAGAGCAGCAGATGTTTGAAGGTCTTTTTGAAGGTGACGTTGCAGAGGGCGTAGCAGGCGGGGTTGATGGTGCTGTTGATGTAACAGAGCCAGTATCCGATGGTCCACATCGTGTTGGGAATGCAGCTGGAGCAGAAGGTGTTGATGAGGACCATCACGTTGTAGGGCGTCCAGGTAGCCACGAATGCCACCAGGATGGCCATGATGGTCCGCGTCACCTTCTTTTCCCGCGAGGCCGTCGCTTTTTTCTTCTTGGGCGGCTGCTTGGTCATCTTCACGATCTTCCTCGCCACGTGGTTCTGCCTCTCTACAGTGGGAACGATCTCCACGGTAGTGTTCGAGGCAGCGTGGCTATCTCCTTTCGGCGATTTGGTGTTGATCTTGATGCACGTAAGTTTGGAACCTCCAGCCTTGGCGCGATGCCTTGCGGGACCTTCGTTGGCCGTAGACGGCGCCGCCTCCTCTTTCTGATTGGTTACGGCGCCACTTCCGGAGGTGGAGTCATTGGAGCTTTCCTTTTCCTCGGCGGGAACGCAGTTTCCTCGTACTCCCTCTTCGCCCTCCCCTTCCACTTCTCCGCTAGCTGTGGATGGCGCTTTGCCATTCTGAAGTTTGGCGTCGTGCTGGTTGGCGGCGTCATCGGTTATCTGGGTCTGACGACGGTCTGCTTCTTCAGCTGTTACGTTGTTGTTGTTGGGTTTGTTGGGTTTGTTGGCTGTTTTTTCGTGGGTCTGACTGGGCGAAGCTACATCAAGGTTTCCGCCTGATGGCTTACGGTTATCTTTCTTGACCCTGCTCTTGCTAGCACGGGATATCTGCCAGTACAGAACCATCATAATGATAACGGGCAGGTAGAAAGCAGCTATAGCTGTGCCGAAAGTAACCGCAGCGTTGGAGAAGAACTGAATGTAGCAATCTCTTTCTGGGACTGTGCGTCCACCAACAATAAACTGCCAGAACAAGATGGCCGGTGCCCAGAGGATGAAGGACAACACCCAAGCTGCCGCAATCATCATGCCTGCCATTTTGGTCGTCCTCTTCACCGGGTAGCTGAGCGGCTTGGTGACGCAAAAGTAGCGATCAAAGCTAATGATGAGCAGGTTCATGACGGAGGCGTTGCTCGCCACATAGTCCAGTGCCAACCACAAATCACACACGACCGGGCCAAGTGGCCAGTATCCAATCACAATATAGACCGTATACAAGTTCATAGAGCAAAGGCCAATGATGAGGTCAGCACAGGCCAGGCTAAACAGGAAGTAGTTGTTGATGGTCTGCAGACTCCTGTTTACCTTGATGGAGAGCATGACTAAGATGTTCCCGATCACAGTGACCAGACTAAGCGAGCCAGCCACGAGTACAATGAACACCACCTCCACAGTCTTATAAGGACTCTCATCCACCGTCTCCATGGTCTCGTTGGCCTCAGAGGCATTCCAGAAGGTGAAGTTAATTGCATCCATGGCGCCCAGACTCGGGTATAGTCGGTCAGTTCACTATGGGCAGGATGTATAATTTCTGACACCTACAGAGGAAAGAAAAGACTAGCTTTAATCATTTACAAATTATGATGATTGAAAAGACATGTATTTCATTGGAAAGAGTTCAATCCAGGTTCAATACAAGTTAGGCTTAAGTGACACACAGACACACACACACCCACACACTTTCCCTTGTTTCCTTTTAAAAATGGCAAAAATAGTGGGCCTGGGTATCTCAGCAAGTATTGACGTTGACTATCACCCCTGGAGTCGTGAGTTTGAATCCAGGGTGTGCTGAGTGACTCCAGCCAGGTCTCCTTAGCAACGAAATTGGCCCGGTTGCTAGGGAGGGTCTGGGTATCTCAGCGAGTATTGACACTGACTATCACACCTGGAGTCACGAGTTTGAATCCAGGGCATGCTGAGTGACTCCAGCCAGGTCTCCTTAGCAACCAAATTGGCCCGGTTGCTAGGGAGGGTCTGGGTATCTCAGCGAGTATCGACGCTGACTATCACCCCTGGAGTCGCGAGTTTGAATCCAGGGCATGCTGAGTGACTCTAGCCAGGTCTCCTAAGCAACCAAATTGGGTAGAGTCACATGGGGTAACCTCCTCGTGGTCGCTATAATATGATTCTCGCTCTCGGTGGGGCGTGGGGTGAGTTGTGCATGGATGCTGCTGAGAATAGCGTGATGCCTCCACACGCGCTACGTCTCCGCGGTAACGTGCTCAACAAGTCATGTGATAAGATGCGCGGATTGATGGTCTCAGACGCAGAGGCAACTGAGACTCGTCTTCCGCCACCCGGATCGAGGCGAGTCACTACTCCACCACGAGCGCATTGGGAATTGGGCGTTACAAATTGGGGAGAAAAGTAAAAACAATTGCTAAAATGGTGGAGGGTACTTGTATTAAACCCGGAATATATCCAGTTGTCTTTAGATAAAAGGTAAGTTCAGTGTTTAACAGGTTTGTCACCATGGCAACTGAGCAGTTCTGAGGGGTTGAATGTGATTTACATCACGCCAATTAAAATGTAAAGGGCGGATTCCAGATTTCAACCATTGAAAGGAGTGAAATTAAGTGAAACAGAAATTTTAAGCACTGCTCACACTTGAAAGCTTCTGTGGCTTTTAACTTTTGCTTAAAAGTCAACAGCACGCATGCTGTCTGTTCCATCTCCAGCATATAATCACACTGTCTTTCTTCTGTGTGTGTTCTTTCATGGCTGAATTAACTGTGGCCTTACACTCTTTATAAAGTAAAGGTTTTTCAATTGTTATTCAAGCACCTGAGGTTGAGCAAAGAAG
>NC_068322.1:1642852-1657852 GCF_025860055.1 Xyrauchen texanus
GGGAGCATCCTTACCAGATGCCCAAACCACCTCAACTGACTCTTTTCGACGCTAACGACGCTCTACTCCGAGCTCCTCACTGATGACTGAGCTCCTCACCTTATCTCTAAGGGAGAAGCCCGCCACCCTTCTGAGGAAACCCATTTTGGCCGCTTGTACTCGCGACCTAGTTCTTTCGGTCAAACTTGTGTAGTGTTTCCCAACCCTGTTCCTGGAGGTCCCGAAACACAGCACATTTTGTATATCTCCCCTATCAAGTACACCTGATCCAACTCATCAGCTTGTTAATGGAGCCTCCAGACTCCAAAGATTGGGTGTGCCAGAAAAGGGAGATATCCACCCTTTTCTTGACTTCTCCTTGGGTGGCGCCATTACAGAGAGACTTCCTTAAATGGAATCCACGGTGACCGTACGTACTCTTTTCACGTTGCCTGTGCAGTGTCGGGGGGCCTCCAGGAACAGAGTTGGGAAACAGTGATCTGGTAAGCACGGACAAACACTAAGCTGGTTGCAATGCATTACAGGACCGCCTTGAAATCCAGGGATACTGGATGGATACCTGTCAGGAACGGCCTTTGTCAGAGCAGAGCTTGCGTCATGTCATACACACCAAAGCATCTCACGAGAAAATATTTGACCTGAACTGACCCTCTGGTTTTATATCAACGTCTCCACACTGCCTGTGGCAGGGCGGAGGGCGGGGCCGGGTAGTGATCCTACACACCTGGTCCCGTATCAGGCTAATCAAGCCTCCCGAGAGGGATAACGGTCGACTGCAGAGGATCGTGTGGGAGGGAGAGATTGTTTACGGACATGTCCGTCATGTGTGTGTTTATGTTGTCTTAAGTTTATCATTAAACTATTATTTATATCGTCAAGCCAGTTCTCACCTCCTCCTTTCCATTGACAACTTTACACTGGTGCTGGAAACCCGGGAAGGAGGAGGGATACGCCGTAGTAGAGTTCTCGCCACTACCGTCCACCCAAACGGAGCAGCCGTGGCCATCTGCCGGGGGACGAGGAGCCCAGCCGCCTGAAAGAGGACGATGGCCGCCGACCGCGAGGGGAGAAGAGGCTCCTAACCGACTGCCTGGAGCGGTCAGGGCCGCTGCCAGGGGCGCAGGAGTTCCCTACCAGCCACTGAAACGCTGCCAGGGGCGGGGGAGACCCCTTCTGTTCCCCAAGAATGCAGAGGGGCTGGAGGACTGCCTCCGATCTGCCCGGAGAGGCGCGGCTGTCGTCCGTTAGAGGAGTGGCCGAGGAACAAGCTACGGCGTAAGAGTAAGAGTTTTCTTTTTTCATCTCTCTCTCCTCTCTCTCTCTCACTGCCGCTCTGCGTTGGCCTTTTCCCTCCCTTTTAAATTTGACCATGTTTTTTGGGGGTTACTACACTGTTACAGGAAGTACCCCCCAGTTTCATTATTTCTGTTTCCCTCCCCTTGTCCCCTCCCTCGTCCAGGTAGACGGGGATGACCTGCCAGCAGACGGGGCTTAGGGCACACCCTCCCCCATGGAAAGAGGGGGGGGGTGTACGTCATGCTGGGGGCTCCCCAGCCTGAGACAACGAGGGAGGAATGTGGCAGGGCAGAGGGCGGGCCGGGTAGTGATCCTACACACCCTGTCCCATATTAGGCTAATCAAGACTCCCGAGAGGGATAAAGGTCAACTTCAGAGGATTGTGCGGGAGAGAGAGATCATTTACGGACATGTCCGTCATATGTGTGTTTATGTTGTCTTTTAAGTTTATCATTAAACTATTATTTATATTGAAAAGCCGGTTCTCGCCTCCTCCTCCACATATGTATAATAATCGTTTTCTAGAGTCATAAAAGCTCAGACCTGCTTGACTAATCAGGTGTAATGGAATGCTTTCCATTCATTAAGCGTTGGTATATTTGGCTCTGAGGAGCCCTGTTGTTTGTTTCATAATTACAAACTGCCCTCGTTTCTCCTAAAAATGATTCCGCGTTCACATCCCTAATGGACTTCTCTGATCTCTGGTCCAAATTTGAGGCTGAGCCTTATGTTGAATGACAGAAGCGTGGAGTTTGGCGTTATGACTAAGTTTTGTCAGCTTTTTGGACTTCAGCTGGGGTGGAATTGGCTCAGTAGAGCTGAAAATTGCCTTTGCCCGGTGGGACGTGCCAGGGACTGATCTCCAACTTTTACCACTTTCGCCATTGCTTACTGTTTCCACTCTCCATTCGAAGAGAAGCCGTGCTAAGGTTGTGTCTGCAGTGCAGTTACTGTTGCAATGATGAATATCGCTGTCAGCCATAGATGCACATTTACATAAACACTCAACGGTCCTCTCGACCTGTATAATAGATGCAGCTTTAGTGTTCATCTGGCATAATGTTCTCTGGACTAGAGCCACAAAGATTTCTGCGAAAACCATGCCAAAGTTTACCTTAAGTTAGGTGTTTGTCCCCAAGTGTGAGCCTTATTAAACACCACTAATTACTGATGGTCAATATTGCAGTACCGTTAGAGTTCAATATGGATGTGTTGACGGAGCAGGATTTACTCTCGCTGAGTACAACGCTGGTGTCTTCTTTATTGACTGAATGTCAAGTCAGCGGCGGTCTCTGATTAGATAGTGGCATGAGATTTCAATCTAAATGGATGTATGAGGCCTCAATGGGATTTTAATGATGTTGTTCCTCTGGTGCAGAGATTCTCTCTTTCCTGTTTGGTTGATGACGGTGTGGACAGGGTGAGGGGTGTTTTAGGGTCATACCAAAGTGTTATGTGTTAGTATGAGTGTGATTTTACTGCTCTTTCATAGCTCATGAGAAGCTGTTGGGTGCTTCTTCAACTCAGGGGTTGATTTATATTCGAACAACCAGAAGAAGGCCTTCGTTTCATGACTTGGAATCGTTTTACCAGGCCTTTTGGTACTTTTCAAGTGTCTTTTATGAAGAATAGATTTTACTGTCTTGTCCCAGACCAAGACTTTCAATATCCATCCATCCATCCATCTTCAACCGCTTCCCGAATTCGGGTCGCGGGGGCAGGAGCTCCAATAGGGGGCCCCAAACTTCCCTATCCTGAGCCACATTAACCAGCTCTGACTGGGGGACCCCGAGGCGTTCCCAGGCCAGTGTGGAGATGTAATCTTTCCACCTAATCCTGAGTCTTCCCCGAGGTCTCCCCCGAGGTCTCCTCCCAGCTGGACGTGCCTGAAACACCTCCCTAGGGAGGCGCCCAGGGGGCATCCTTACCAGATGCCCAAACCACCTCAACTGGCTCCTTTCGACGCTAACGACGCTCTACTCCGAGCTCCTCACGGGTGACTGAGCTCCTCACCCTATCTCTAAGGGAGATGCCCGTCACCCTTCTGAGGAAACCCATTTCGGCCACTTGTACTCGCAACCTAGTTCTTTCCGTCATGACCCAGCCTTCATGACCATAGGTGAGGGTAGGAATGAAAATTGACCGGTAGATCGAGAGCTTTGCCTTCCGGCTCAGCTCTCTTTTCATGACAACGGTGCGATAGAGCGAGTGCAATACCGCCCCCTCTGCCCCGATTCTCCGGCCAACCTCCCGCTCCATTGTCCCCTCACTCGTGAACAAGACCCCGAGGTACTTGAACTCCTTCACTTGGGGCAATACCTCCTTCCCTACCCGTAGTACAAACTCCATCGGTTTCTTCCTGCTGACTTTCAATATACACTATGAAAATCCAAATATTTTACCCCTAATCATTTTTTGCAGAATTATTCAGAAAGTGTGAAATATTATTAAAATGTGTGTTTTTAGGATACATAAAGTGTTAGATAGGAAATTAGCTTTAGCAAGATATTTATTTTTAAAAACACAAAAAAATTAGTTTCCATCAGTGTCATTTCCAGCACAAAATTCTGTTGAACACAATACAGGAAATGACGCTGATGGTGGGAGTTTTCATGACGTTCCCAAAAAATGACACAAATCTCACTGTTGGACATTGTTAGTAGACAAATTAATATATATATATATATATATATATATATATATATATATATATATATATATATATATTTTTTTTTTTATAGAAGTCCACAGTGCTAAAAGCGCCCAAAGTTCAAGAAACTCCCAGTTATTTTTATTACATTTATTACACGGCCCTCTGGAATACTCTATTCGGATTTGCCAATGGCGCCATCTAGTGGTCTGATGTCTCAGAGTAACAACCGCACATCTACATATCAGTGTGCTCACTGGGGTATTGAGACATCTTTCCTGCTTCTCTAGGGTGACCATATTTCTGGTTTTCACCGAGGGGTGGGGGTGGGGTTTGGGGGGCCAATAGTTGCTGCAAGCCTCTTATAATCGACCAATTGTGTGCGAGAAGGCGGGACTTACAAAGAGGCGTTAAAGCAATGCAAATATGCACACACACAATGAAGTATTAGACCAGATGCACGTCATAATGCAACTAAAGCTAAGATAATACAATTATTTCAGTGTGCATTTATTTATTGTATATGAGCTGGAAATGAGAAGTCAGGTTGGCCCGGTTGCTAGGGAGGGTAGAGTCACATGGCGTAACCTCCTCGTGGTCGCTATAATGTGGTTGTCGCTCTCGGTGCTCTCGATGCTTTGAAGTCAAACGTACAAAAACTGACAAACAACACAAGTTTCCACACAGGCATGAGTGTCTTGTTGGAATGATTTGGTAATATCGTCTGCATTTCTGTGTGTATATTGCAAGCAGTCAGTGTTTGAGTCCTGATTGCACCTGACGGGCAGCGGTAGAGTTTGCGACGGCTTTCCCATCTGTCGCTGTCAGTCTGGACTTTTACTGTGTGACAGCGACTGACAAACACACTTAACGTCTCAGAATCATTCTGGAAGATGTTCACAAGCGTGAGCTCCTCTCAGACGAGCTCCTTGACTGAAAACGGTAAAGAAAAGGCAACCTGAGGGCAAAGCATTTAATTAACGCTAAATCAATGAAGCTGTACAGTTGAAGTCAGAAGTATACATATACTTAGATTGAAGTCATTAAACACATTTTAACCACTCCACAGGTTTAATGTGAGCAAACTATCGTTTGGGCAAGTCGTTTAGGACATCTACTTTGTGCATTTTCCAACACTTGTTTACAGACCGATTGTTTCACTTTTAATTGACTATAATCATAATTCCAGCGGGTCAGAAGTTTACATGCACTAAGTGAACTGTGCCTTTAAGCAGCTTGGACAAATCCAGAAACTGATGTCAAGCCTTTAGACAGTTAGCCAATTAGCTGATAGGAGGTGTACTGAATTGGAGGTGTACCTGTGGATGTATTTTAAGGCCTACCTTCAAAACTCAGTGCCTCTTTGCTTGGCATCATGGGAAAATCTAAAGAAATTAGCCAAGACCTCAGAAAAACAATTGTGGACCTCCACAAGCCTTGATCATCCTTGAGAGTGATTTCCAAATGCCTGAAGGCACCACGTTCATCTGTACAAACAATAGTACACAACTATAAACACCATGTGACCACACGGGCATCATACCGCTCAGGAACGAGACTCTTTCTGTCTCCTAGAGATGAACGTAGTTTGGTGCAAAAAGTGCAAATCAATCCCAGAACAACAGCAAAGGAACTTGTGAAGATGCTGGAGAAAACAGGTGGACGAGTATCTAGATCCACAGCAAAATGAGTCCTATATGGCCATAACCTGAAAGGCTGCTCAGCAAGGAAGAAGCCGCTGCTCCAAAACCACCATAAAAAAGTCAGACTACAGTTCACAAGCGCACATGGGGACAAATATCTTACTTTTGGAGAAATGTCCTCTGGTCTGATGAAACACAAATGGTACTGTTTGGCCATAATGACCATCGTTATGTTTGGAGGGAAAAGGGTGAGGCTTGCAAGCCGAAGAACAGCATCCCAACCGTGAATATATTCTCAGCTATATTCTCTTCAAACTGTTGCTTTGCCATCACATTAGTGGACAGAAGTGAACAGTTTACACTAATACTTGTGTTGTGTTATGAATTGTGTCTGATTGAGCTTATGTGTTCACGTACTTGCGACAAGTATGTTTCGTCCTTTATACCATGTGCGTGTAATGGTCTCTTGGACAGGTTAACTCAGCACTGGGTTGTGGCGTGAAGTCTCAGCTGTGAGTGTTGGCAGATGGAGATGGTGATCAGTGGGGGATGGAGGATACTGGCAGTGCCCTGAAACATCCCATTATGGACACACAAACACAGTAGCGGGCAACATCTGGCATCCTGGGTGTCTGCTCAGGACACATGAACACACACGCAGACATAACCACAATGTTTTGTTGTTTTTGAGTCTTTAATATGGACATTGAGACACATGGTACTGAATCTGCGCCACAGTTTTCTATAGAATTCCCATTTTACTTAAAGTTCTCCGCATCTCCACCACGTGCCTGTTCGTTTATTAAATATTTTGCTTTCAAAATATTTATCTCATGTCTCCGGCATGAGAGGCGGGCATGCTAACAAGGAGGCTAAAGGCTACCACTCCAAGCGTTAGTTGCTAGTGCGCCTCTTGAGGCCGGGGGAGTGAAGTTTACGGGTCATGGCACCACTGTGACCGGACCTACACAACCTGCTCCGAGCGGGAATCGAACCGGCATCTCCAGCATGAGAGGCAGGCGCGCTAGCAAGGAGGCTAAAGGCCTCCTTGCTACAGCTCCTAGCGTTAGTCGCTAGTGCGCCTCTTGAAGCCGGGGAAGTGAGGTTTACACACTGCACAGCTACCTACCAGCTGGCTAGCGTTACACTCATCCCCCTAAACCTCACTCCCATCCGGGTCATGGCACCACTGTATCCGGACCTACTCAACCCGCTCCGAGTGGGAATCAAACCAGCGTCTCTTGCATGAGAGGCAGGCGTGCTAGCAAGGAGGCTAAAGGCTACAGCCCCTAGCGTTAGTCGCTAGTGCACCTCTTGAAGCCGGGGAAGTGAGGTTTACACACTGCACAGCTACCTACCAGCTGGCTAGCATTACACTCAGCCCCCTAAACCTCACTCCCATCCGGGTCACGGCACCACTGTAACCAGACCTACAAAACCCGCTCCGAGCGGGAATCGAACCGCTCGCCTGCCTGCCTGTCTTGCATGAGAGGCAGGCATGCTAGCAAGGAGGCTAAAGGCTACAGCCCTAGCGTTAGTCGCTAGTGCGCCTTTTGAAGCCGGGGGAGTTAGGTTTACACACTGCACAGCTACCTACCAGCTGGCTAGCGTTACACTCACCCCCCTAAACCTCACTCCCATCCGGGTCACGGCACCACTGTAACCGTACCTACACAACCCGCTCCGAGCGGGAATCGAACTGGCGTCTCCAGCATGAGAGGCAGGCACGCTAGCAAGGAGGCTAAAGGCTACAGCCCCTAGCGTTAGTCGCTAGTGCGCCTCTTGAGGTCAGGAGGTACCAGCTGGCTACCGTTATACATGCATCTGAGATTAAATGGAATGCTAACAAGAATGCTAATGCTAATAGTTTTACAGCATCCTTCCATCTTTAAGTTTAAAGTAAAAAGGTTTATGGCTCATTCAACAAGGCCAGTTGCTGTTTTCACAGCAGTCCTCTAGATAATGGCTTTCGTCTTTGCAAAGACACTTTTCAAAATGTAGATGTAAGTAACACATTTCATCACGTAGAGCTGTAATCTTGAAGGAGGAAAGTGTGAAAAAGACGTTTGTGTATCACATCAGGAGTGTGTGTGTGTGTCTCGGTGGTAATGTTCTTGTATGAGCCATTTCAGCCTGACCGCGTGCTGTTCAGCATTGGGTTTTCCCACTGTTGCCTGGGTCAACATAATGCATAGGAATGAGCCTCAGCACTGCGCCCACAGAACTGAGCATGTGCGTTTGCCTCCACAGAGTCCGATAGTCTCATAGAATGACCACAACCATTGACAGAGTGTCCAATCTGAAATGGGAAACAGGATCTGCTTAAATAGCCTTGTTTTAGTTTTTTTTTTTTCTGGGACATTCATATAAATTACACCCACAACCTATAACTTTTCCAACCTTAAATAACATTCCCAAACTTAAATAACATTCCCATTACTGCAAATGCCGCGGTCATCCACCGGAGGACGGAGGAGTCTGGCCACCTGAGAGCGTACGAACGGCCGCTGACCGTGAAGGGACTGGAGGGGGTGGTTAGGGCCGCTGCCAGGGGCGGAGGAGACCCCTGCCAGCCGCTGAAACATGGCGGGGTATGAGACCGCCGACCGACTGGAGTGGAAGAACCGCTACCAGGGACAGGTGAGACTCCTTTTGTTTCCAGAGAACACGCCGAGGCGTTCCGTCCACCAGTGGCCGGAAGACTGCCTCCGATCCGCACGGGGAGGCGCTGCTGTCGTCCGTTGGTGGAGTGGCCGGGGACCAAGCTACGGCGTATCGGAGAACCGGCGAGTAAGACTTTTTTTTCTCTTTCTCTCTCTCTCCTCTCTCTCTTGTCCCGTCCCGCATCCAGGTAGATGGGGATGACCTGCCGGCAGACACCCCCCCCTCTCCCCAGGGAAAGGGGGTGTACGTCATGCCTGGGGCACCCCGCTCTGAGAGAACGAGGGAGGAATGTGGCAGGGGCCGGTCTATCACTATATGCTTTTATATGTGCCCTTGAGGAAGAGCCACAAGTGTAATTGTGTGTGTGTGTGTATGTTCTCTGGTTCTCGCGGTGACGTACGGCGCATCTGCTACTGTCGGATGGAGCACCGCGGTACTCATTAAGATTGTGAGCGATAGAGAAATGGGAAAAGAGAAAGAGCAGAGGGGAGATGAAGCGTTTGCTTTTTAGTGTTGTTCGTCTTCATTGTATTTACTGACCTCATTCTCTCTTTCTCTCTTTCCTTCTCTCTCATCTTACAGGGCAAATACGTGATGCACAACTTCAGAGCCGAACGAATCCGGTGCCAAACAAGTTTTCACAACATTTCAGAGGACACTGGGAAGGTAAAGTAAACTACTCATGATCAATGTCCACTCCGGAAGTCATTAAATTGGGAATCGGACGACCATCTGAAGATTCAAAAGAATCTGTTCATAAGAGTCATTTGTTCAGGAATCGGACTACACTGGTCACGCTTTATGTTTCATGCTATAGATTCAAAAGAACCGACTCATAAGAGTCATTTGTTCAGGAATCGGACTACACTGGTCACACTTTATGTTTCATGCTGTAGATTCAAAAGAACCGACTCATAAGAGTCATTTGTTCAGGAATCGGACTACACTGGTCACGCTTTATGTTTCATGCTATAGATTCAAAAGAACCGACTCATAAGAGTCATTTGTTCAGGAATCTGCTACACTGGTCACGCAAATGTTTCATGCTATAGATTCAAAAGAATTGACTCATAAGAGTCATTTGTTCAGGAATCGGACTACACTGGTCACGCTTTATGTTTCATGCTATAGATTCAAAAGAACCGACTCATAAGAGTCATTTGTTCAGGAATCGGACTACACTGGTCACACTTTATGTTTCATGCTATAGATTCAAAAGAATCTGTTCATAAGAGTCATTTGTTCAGGAATCGGACTACACTGGTCACGCTTTATGTTTCATGCTTTAGATTCAAAAGAATCGACTCATAAGAGTCATTTATTCGGGAATCGGACTACACTGGTCACACTTTATGTTTCATGCTATAGATTCAAAATAATCTGTTCATAAGAGTCATTTGTTCAGGAATCGGACTACACTGGTCACACTTTATGTTTCATGCTATAGATTCAAAAGAACCGACACATAAGAGTCATTTGTTCAGGAATCAGACTACACTGGTCACGCTTTATGTTTCACGCTGTAGATTCAAAAGAACCGACTCATAAGAGTCATTTGTTCAGGAATCAGACTACACTGGTCACACTTTATGTTTCATGCTGTAGATTCAAAAGAACCGACTCATAAGAGTCATTTGTTCAGGAATCAGACTACACTGGTCACACTTTATGTTTCATGCTGTAGATTCAAAAGAACCGACTCATAAGAGTCATTTGTTCAGGAATCAGACTACACTGGTCACACTTTATGTTTCACGCTGTAGATTCAAAAGAACCGACTCATAAGAGTCATTTGTTCAGGAATCAGACTACACTGGTCACGCTTTATGTTTCACGCTGTAGATTCAAAAGAATCTGTTCATAAGAGTCATTTGTTCAGGAATCGGACTACACTGGTCACACTTTATGTTTCATGCTGTAGATTCAAAAGAACCGACTCATAAGAGTCATTTGTTCAGGAATCAGACTACACTGGTCACTCTTTATGATTCATGCTGTAGATTCAAAGGAACCGACTCATAAGATTCATTTGTTCAGGAATCAGTCTACACTGGTCACGCTTTATGTTTCACGCTGTAGATTCAAAAGAACCGACTCATAAGAGTCATTTGTTCAGGAATCAGACTACACTGGTCGCGCTTTATGTTTCACGCTGTAGATTCAAAAGAATCTGTTCATAAGAGTCATTTGTTCAGGAATCGGACTACACTGGTCACACTTTATGTTTCATGCTGTAGATTCAAAAGAACCGACTCATAAGAGTCATTTGTTCAGGAATCAGACTACACTGGTCACACTTTATGTTTCATGCTATAGATTCAAAAGAACCGACTCATAAGAGTCATTTGTTCAGGAATCAGTCTACACTGGTCACGCTTTATGTTTCACGCTGTAGATTCAAAAGAACCGACTCATAAGAGTCATTTGTTCAGGAATCGGACTACACTGGTCACACTTTATGTTTCACGCTGTAGATTCAAAAGAACCGACTCATAAGAGTCATTTGTTCAGGAATCAGACTACACTGGTCACGCTTTATGTTTCACGCTGTAGATTCAAAAGAATCTGTTCATAAGAGTCATTTGTTCAGGAATCGGACTACACTGGTCACGCTTTATGTTTCACGCTGTAGATTCAAAAGAATCTGTTCATAAGAGTCATTTGTTCAGGAATCGGACTACACTGGTCACGCTTTATGTTTCACGCTGTAGATTCAAAAGAATCTGTTCATAAGAGTCATTTGTTCAGGAATCGGACTACACTGGTCACGCTTTATGTTTCATGCTGTAGATTCAAAATAATCTGTTCATAAGAGTCATTTGTTCAGGAATCAGACTACACTGGTCACACTTTATGTTTCATGCTGTAGATTCAAAAGAATCTGTTCATAAGAGTCATTTGTTCAGGAATCGGACTACACTGGTCACGCTTTATGTTTCATGCTGTAGATTCAAAAGAACCGACTCATAAGAGTCATTTGTTCAGGAATCAGACTAAACTGGTCACGCTTTATGTTTCATGCTATAGATTCAAAGGAACCGACTCATAAGATTCATTTGTTCAGGAATCGGACTACACTGGTCACGCTTTATGTTTCATGCTGTAGATTAAAAAGAACCGACACATAAGAGTCATTTGTTCAGGAATCAGACTACACTGGTCACGCTTTATGTATCACGCTGTAGATTCAAAAGAATCTGTTCATAAGAGTCATTTGTTCAGGAATCGGACTACACTGGTCACGCTTTATGTATCACGCTGTAGATTCAAAAGAACTGACTCATAAGAGTCATTTGTTCAGGAATCGGACTACACTGGTCACACTTTATGTTTCATGCTGTAGATTCAAAGGAACCGACTCATAAGAGTCATTTGTTCAGGAATCGGACTACACTGGTCACGCTTTATGTTTCATGCTGTAGATTAAAAGGAACCGACTCATAAGAGTCATTTGTTCAGGAATCGGACTACACTGGTCACGCTTTATGTTTCATGCTGTAGATTAAAAGGAACCGACTCATAAGAGTCATTTGTTCAGGAATCGGACTACACTGGTCACACTTTATGTTTCATGCTGTAGATTCAAAGGAACCGACTCATAAGAGTCATTTGTTCAGGAATCGGACTACACTGGTCACACTTTATGTTTCATGCTGTAGATTCAAAAGAACTGACTCATAAGAGTCATTTGTTCAGGAATCGGACTACACTGGTCACACTTTATGTTTCATGCTGTAGATTCAAAAGAACCGACTCATAAGAGTCATTTGTTCAGGAATCAGACTACACTGGTCACGCTTTATGTTTCATGCTATAGATTCAAAGGAACCGACTCATAAGATTAATTTGTTCAGGAATCGGACTACACTGGTCACGCTTTATGTTTCATGCTGTAGATTAAAAAGAACCGACACATAAGAGTCATTTGTTCAGGAATCGGACTACACTGGTCACTCTTTATGTTTCATGCTGTAGATTCAAAAGAATCTGTTCATAAGAGTCATTTGTTCAGGAATCGGACTACACTGGTCACGCTTTATGTTTCATGCTGTAGATTCAAAAGAATCTGTTCATAAGAGTCATTTGTTCAGGAATCGGACTACACTGGTCACGCTTTATGTATCACGCTGTAGATTCAAAAGAACTGACTCATAAGAGTCATTTGTTCAGGAATCAGACTACGCTGGTGATGCTTTATGTTTCACGCTGTAGATTCAAAGGAACCGACTCATAAGAGTCATTTGTTCAGGAATCGGACTACACTGGTCACGCTTTATGTTTCATGCTGTAGATTCAAAAGAACCGACTCATAAGAGTCATTTGTTCAGGAATCAGACTACACTGGTCACGCTTTATGTTTCATGCTATAGATTCAAAGGAACCGACTCATAAGAGTCATTTGTTCAGGAATCAGACTACACTGGTCACACTTTATGTTTCATGCTGTAGATTCAAAAGAACCGACTCATAAGAGTCATTTGTTCAGGAATCAGACTACACTGGTCACGCTTTATGTTTCATGCTATAGATTCAAAGGAACCGACTCATAAGAGTCATTTGTTCAGGAATCAGACTACACTGGTCACACTTTATGTTTCATGCTGTAGATTCAAAAGAACCGACTCATAAGAGTCATTTGTCCAGGAATCAGACTACACTGGTCACGCTTTATGTTTCATGTTGTAGATTCAAAAGAATCTGTTCAAAAGAGTCATTTGTTTGGGAATCGAACAGCTGACCACGCCTTGTGTTTTACTCTGTCAGAGTGTTATTGTGTGGTTTTCCATCTGCATCGGCGGACGAGTGCTTGTTCAGGAACCGTTAACGGAACTGAAAGTCACAAAAGTCTTCCACTTACGGTTTGTAACATCGCTTCTTTTTGTTAGTTCCTCCCCAATGCTGGTCGACATTGCATTGTCAACTCTTGTTTACGTTTGCTAACTTTGAACTTTGAACTCGATCTGCCATTAACCCGACACCTTATCCAGCTCATCTCCCCCTGTCCTCCTCAAACACTCTCTTACGGGACACATCACTTTTCAAGTGGCTTAACCTTTACCACGGTGCCCATGTCTGACATCGCCAAGTGTCAATGTGAGCGAGCAGGTCAGTAATGAGTCAGCCGTAATAAATTAATAGGCCGCTTTTGCACTTTGTGTGCCGCTCGCCGGCTCCCTGCTGCTTGAGTCACTATCCGCGTTCCCAGGGTGTGAAAATCAGCCTTGAAAATCTTTTTGTTCATCAAATGCTGAACAGAGAAGTTCTAAGCTATTCACGAAAAGCACCTCAATTATCCCCCGCTCAGCAAATGCTGTCTCTCTCTCCTCCTCTGCCCTCATCAATTATGCATACTGTATATTAAATACCTCACATTTGCACATCAGCTAATTTGCATAATTGTCTGCATCCCAGTTGGCAGGAGAGCAGAAAGGCGGGTGAGAGGGTGATGCCATTGAACAGTTTCCTTCACCTCTATTTTTTCGTTGTAGGTTTTCATCGCCCTACGGCCGTGTCTCAGTGGCTCCAGAGGGAATAGTCCAGGTTATTTGTAATGTCTATAGACAGCGTCTCTGGCATGCCATTGATAACCGCAGGCAAGTATTTCAACTCGTCCCTTGGCGTATTTAAACGGACAGGAAACACGTTCGCTGTAATGCACTTACAGTGCCTGGCGGGCTGGATGTCACACAGGGAAGTTGTCAAACTAGTTATATCTCAGTAACGTCACGTCCAATTGCACAAATGTGTGTTTTCTCTAATAGAGGTTTTGCATGTCCATTTCAAACACCTGCCGGTAGTTAGAAACCCCAGGTCAGGTTGGGGCATGTTGTCACATTTGCTGTATTAGACAGTGGAAAGTAGGCGTAGAGGGTGGGGGTGCATTCCCGGTTACATCAGTCAATGACAGATTGTGACCGCTCACCACATAAGCTATAGTGTGACAACATGCCCCGGCGGTTGGGGCAAGTTGTCAAAAAAGGCCTGAGTGAGTACACCCCTCAAATTTGTGTAAATATTTGATTATAACTTTTCATGTGACAACACTGAAGAAAAGTGTACAGCTTGTATAACAGTGTGAATTTGTACACAGCCATTAACGTCTAAACCGCTGGCAACTAAAGTGAGTACACCCCTAAGTAACGACCCCAAACACACCTCCAAGACGACCACTGCCTTGCTAAAGAAGCTGAGGGTGAAGGTGATGGACTGGCCAAGCATGTCGCCAGACCTAAACCCTATTGAGCACCTGTGGGGCATCCTCTAACAGAAGGTGCAGGAGCACAAGGTCTCTAACATCCACCAGCTCCGTGATGTCGTGAGCCTCCACATGCTGTGAGTCTACGCGGTGTCATGCACAACGAGTCACGTGATAAGATGCGCGGATTGAACTGAGACTTGTCCTCCGCCACCCAGATTGAGGTGAGTAACTGCGCCACCACGTGGACCTATAAAGTAGTGGGAATTGGGCAGTCATTGTTCCTTCTTGCTGATAACCGACAGTTCCAAAAGCAGCTATTGATGCCGATTAATCTTAAGTTGACGTCTTCAACAAACACGTTTCCCGTTCATCACAAACTGAGGGACGGGTGGAAATTATCGTCTATGGCCACAAATGTAGCTTGACCTGTAATATTGCTTTAACTCATCCGTTGATGTCGGGGTCCTCTGTCTAAACTCTTGACATGAGTACAGTGTTGTGTGTGAATGACACTATTGTGCTGCGCCGAGAGAGATTTATTGGCTAGA